>NC_047514.1:16045667-16115115 GCF_902827115.2 Pseudochaenichthys georgianus | reverse complement strand
ATTTAATATGTTAATATATTGTTTAATGTTACACTTCACACAAGTCACGACTGTTTTGCAGTTAATGTCGTTGCCGTGTGTAACGTTAGTTTATATAATGTGCAGCGCTTCAAACAGTGTGCCGCCTTAAAGGCATTTTATAATGTTATAATTTGGTTTGCAGTTCATAAAGTCACCATTAGGAGTGCTAATGGTATTGTGTTATCTTTAAATTCGCCGTTCTTAGCCTCACTTCCGGTTTAGCGTTAGAGAAAACGGAATGGTCTGAGAGAAGAAGAAGAAGACCACAGACGACAGACACATGGCAGCAACTTTCCCTCTGCTTCATTAATTTCTCCTGTTCAACAGGTTAGTAGTGTGTACACAGATTATGTCATATTTCGATCTAAGAAGTGTCTTTGAAACTGTTTTATCTGTAGTGAACTTTAATGTCCTTCTGTGAGCTACGCCACTAGCGTGTGGCTAATGGCTCCGCTAGCTTCTTTAACACAGGCTGTTGCTCACTGGATAATGTAGCTCTACTATGTGTATGAGTCCCGTGCACTAGTCTGGCTTACATTTCAAGTTTATTCTGTTTGTATAAGTATGTGAAATGCTGGTCTGAGGTCATAATTTTTCATATTATTTAAAAGCTAAAGCGCTAATGCTATGCTAATATTGTGCCTGTACAACAGCCATGTTAAAGTGAGTACAGTCGGGTTGTGTGTGTTATCTGTTATCACTGTATTATACACTGTAAATGAAAAAGGCTTTAATCCCTCATGAAAGTCATAATATGGCATGTGGCTTTATGTCAATTTTTTAATAGAAAACGAAATATGTCAGACATAGTTATTTTGATTGGCTAAATGTATTTTTACATTCTCAGTTAGCTTCAGGCCTCACTGAGGAGAAGTATTATGAGGTAGAACGCTGGTGAAGCCATTTCCTTATATTCTGTTTGCACAGATAATAAAGCTGGTTGGCAAGAAGGAAGTCATATTCATTCGACCACACAACACAACGCAGAGATACATAAATAGAGAAAACGGATATAAGTTGTAAGTGAATTTATTAATGTGTTTAATTAGGGCTGTGCGATTATGGTAAAAATCATAATCACGATTATTTGGGTCAATAATTGATATCACGATTATTTTGACGATTATTCATTGACCATTTATTGAACTTTAAAACAAATAATATTTTACCAATAAACAAGATCAACAAATATGTTGGAGTGCACTTCCAAAACCATACTAAACATATATTATTAATATGATAAATAAAAATAAATTAGACCAAAATAAATTAAATCAAATATGATGCAGTGCACTGTCACAACCTGAAAACTCCTTAACATATAGCCAACATTTTGGTAAAACATATTCAACATGTTGAAGGCTGGCCAACCGTCTTGGTCCAGAAGTAACAGGAAATAAATGTTGAACTACAATTTAAGACCAAATAAAAAATGTTTAGACCACCATGGCAAATGCTGGTAGGGCTGCTCATGTCATCTCTTAAAGATTTTTTGCCAGAAACACCAGCCTGTTGACATGGTCTGGTTTCAGAGATGAGTGCAGGCAGGTGACAATATTGCCACCTGGACTGAAGACCCTCAGCCACGCCCCGACACATGGGGTGACGCCGGCCAATCACAAAGCTTTGATGCGTTCAAGTGCATTATTCTGGCACAGGAAGATTATGTTACAGGACATTAACGATAAAACAGAATATTGTTGTTCTATTTTTAGACACATCTCGCGATCGACTGGTTGGGCACCCCTGGGCTAGACCATAGGTCTGTTGTGGTAGCACAATCGTCGCAAACCGTAATCGCGATTAAAATACGATTAATTGCACAGCCCTATGTTTAATAAATTCTGGCTAGGACAACCACACAAACGGCAGCGACTTTCCCTCTGCTTCATTCTTTTCTCCTGTTCAACAGGCTTATTATCTGATTACCAGCTCTGCACAGCAGACTTGTAGCACTAGCAGCAGTGGAGATGGAGCATCAGAACCTGGAGAATACAGCAACAACAACAAGGATCCATTTGAAGATAGGTAAATGTAAATATTACAGTAATAGTGTACTTTCATTGTGTGGGTTTAGTTAAATAGGTTGTAAGAGAGAGAGACTCCTGTCCCACCTCCCCATCAGGGCTCAAAATTAACTTTTTTCCTCAGTGTCCCACAACTGTCCCGAATTCTACTTTGTATTGTCCCGGATATAACCAGCAGTGTCCCAAATTTAAATTTGTATCGTCGCCCCCCCAATTATGCAGAATACATATAATTTGATACTTTTTTGTCACTTAATCATCACACCATAGACTCTGGTCCACCATGTAAGTTTAAAATACTTATTCTTTTAAACATATGAATATTAGTCTGATCTGTTGCCTCTCCTAGAGTAGAAGGGAAGAGAGTTGATTTAAGACATGTTTTTCTATTGTTTCTCAATATCCAGACTAATTTATCATTGTCATGTCAACATTGAAGAATTCTGATTTGTATTTTTCAATTCAATATGGTATGGCTGTATGGTCTCTGTGTTTTATGATCGGAACCCTCTATCTGGCAATAAAAGTGGTATGAATGATAATAAAAAAACAGAAGTTCCATAATACAGTTTAATAAATGTATCTGTTTTCAGTTCTAATTACAAGTTATCCTCACAAGTCGTCAGTAGTACTATAGGAATATAAATTGATCTTCTACTAAAATTATCTTGCGACCCCCTTTCTAATCGTCACCCAATCTGACTGACGTTCTTGACCAAAAAAAAGTAAAACGCTAAATGATTAGCTAAATGCCTTACGTTTTTGCAGCTAAAGATTCTAGCCTGGTCACTGACTGGCTGACAAAGAAAATACAAAAATTATTATTATTATTCTGATCAACTGTATTTCACATAATTTTCACAAACTTCAAAAGAACATGACACCGCGTTTTAGGACGTTTGTATGCATTGTAAGGCACACTTCAGTTGCTAGCATTAGTTAGCACTAACATTGGCACTTAAGACAACTAATTTACCACAATGGAAGACGGTGCATCATGACCAGGCCTTGGGATGTTTTCGTTTCGGGAGTCGGCAGAATTGGGGCTTGCAACAGGGGGCTGTTTATTCAACCACCTCAGCATTTCTTTCTTCTGTTTATAACTGTCGTGAGCGTTGCATTAGCGTGAGTCTAGCAGCAGTCAGCAGCAGAGTGGATGACGTAGAATGCATTCTATGATTTGACAGCCCAATGACTTTGCAAATAACACCCATTTTGAAGTTTACTTTAAAAAAAACAATTCACTGTCCCGAAATAGTCCCAAACAAAATAGATTTGTGTCCCAGTAGGAATTTGTATGGGCATCGGGACATCGTTAATTGCGAGCCCTGCTCCCCATTTTATTTTGAGTTGTGCATTGTTATTTGTGCTTGAGAAACATTCCACTTGAACTTTATATTTTAATGAACTTAGTAGTAAATATTGTCCTATAGTTCTTTCCGATTTCACAGCTGCCTGGGCCTAGCAGCAAGAACCTCCACCTGTGCCTGCACCCAGGTCAAGATCTACCGTGGCTCAAGGGCCACCTCGGTACAAAGGCCTCCACCACAGCCATCACGATCAACCCAGCCAGCAAAGAAGTCTCGCCTAGCACACCTCCCTCCCGCCGACACAGCCACCAGCAGCCCATGCACCAGGGCTCTCGACTAACTTTTTTCCCCATCCTCCCGGAACAGTCCCGAAATACAATATAAGCCGTCCCGAAATTAATGTGGACCGTCCCGAATTTAAAATGTTAGTTTTTCTACATTATCATGAGTTAAAATCATTCAAAGTGACCTTTAACATAAATAAAACATCATACAAATCATTAGATTATAATTCATCAACCTTTTTATTTGAGTAAATCATTCAATCACATAAACAAAGGCCAAATATATTTAAACAAACACACAAATGAGAAAATTACTCATCCAATTAACAAAAAAATTCAACACTGTGTCCTGAAGACAGAACCCAGAGTAACCACTAACCAGGATGACAGTCTGTAACACAGTCAGGAGACCTTTACAAATGGCCCCGTCCCCTCGCACACAGACGGGAGAGAGATCTCATCTGGATTGGAAAGCTCAAAAATACATCATAGACGCATGGTGTAGTCTTATTGTATATTAGAAACGGAGTTGGTGAAACTAAAACTGCGATATAATGTGTATGTAGCAATAATATATATGACATATATTTTTTAAATGTCTCCGGTACCGATAAAAAGTCAGATAACGTCGGAGCTTAACGTTCCCACTGTCTTTAATAATTCTGGCCCGGGGCCCGTTTAATACCGGGGCTCGGTACCCATCCCTACATGGGGAGACGCAGCATATTGCTAAGGACTAAATACGATGGAGAGTTCTCTTCTCAGCCTTATTACCCATAGGGGATGAAGAGGAGTAAGTAAATAAAGAGGCCGGCGCTCCAGGGTCTGGTTCTGCTGTGCGTTTTTGTGATGTAACGGTAAAACATTTCAGAATTCCTCCACGGGATGCCATTGTCATTGTACATCACTCAACCCGCGAACAGAACAAAGCTAGACCCGCAAATTTGCGGGCACAGCAACTGTGTGGTACACAAAACGTGCAGTCGGTTTCATTTTCATCGCCGTTTGTAGTAGAGTTAGCAGGGTATTTTTATTTTAACTCGTCCCAAAATTATTTTTTATCCTCCCCGACACTATTTTTCTACGACGGGACGTCCTTATGCTCGAGCCCTGCCATGCACCATCACCCCCACCTACACAGCAGCCAGACCCACTGTCTTGGAAGACAGACAAAGACCATGGCACTGCTCCCCCTGTCTTTACATTTATAATGAATAGTTGGTTGAGAAAGTTCTGATATTGTCAGGGTTCGTACGGTCATTAAAAACCTGGAAAAGTCATGGAATGCAATATGCAGCTCTGCACAGCGGACTTGTAGCACTAGCAGCAGTGGAGATGGAGCATCAGAACCTGGAGAATACAGCAACAACAACAAGGATCCATTTGAAGATAGGTAAATATTACAGTAATAGTGTACTTTCATTGTGTGGGTGTAACATAGTTAAATAGAGAGAGAGGGGAGAAACATTCCACTTGAACTTTATATTTTAATGAACTTAGTAATTATTGTCCTATATTTCTTTCCCATTTCACAGCTGCCTGGGCCTAGCAGCAAGAACCTCCATCTGTGCCTGCACCCAGGTCAAGATCTACCGTGGCTCAAGGGCCTTCACTAGAGCCATCACAACCAAGGACCAGAGGACCAGCATCACTACAGCTGCCTCCACCTCCATCTGTGCCTGCCACAAGATTAAGATACACCTCGGTACAAAGGCCTCCACCACAGCCATCACGATCAACCCAGCCAGCAAAGAAGTCTCGCCTAGCACACTTCCCTCCCTCCGACACAGCCACCAGCAGCACATGCACCATCACCTACACAGTAGCCAGACGCAACTGTGGCAGTATTTCGCTGGTGAGAGATGTTTACAATCACGCCCTCTAGTCTATAGGAGCTACTATTTGATATAAAGATGCCAGGGAAGTGCAGTTTCAACAATGTATGGCTTCTAAAGAATAAGTACCAATTGTGGTTATCAAAAGACATTGACCCAAGACGTGCTAAATGCAAACTGTGTTGTAACATATTCAATATTTAGAATATGGGCGAGGCAGCGCATGCTAGCCACATGAATGAGTCATTTTTTTGGTCGTGGAAAAGTCATTTAAAATCATTGGTGAAAAAGTATGAACCCTGTATTGTAAATATTGAGATGTTACTGTTTCTTATGTTAACATAAATAGTTGGTTAAAAAAAAAAAGTTGTAATGCTCAATTTGTATTTGTACACATCACATGAACCTCAGTATGGAATATGAAGTCATGAATCAGTCCTGATGTAACTTTTCTGTGGTGAAAGTAGAGTGATGGAACTATTTTACTCCAAATTCTAATTTACACATTTTCATTTTAGACACGAACAACACATTTATATAGGCCTATAGTGTAATTCATATATTTCACTACTTTTGTGAACCAAAAACGTTGGTAAACCAAATCTGAAACACCAAAATAAAATGGATGACATGAGTACATCTGTAGTACATCTGTAGCCAAATTAATACATAGTCCCCTGAAGCTGGAATAACGTACAATTTCCAGCCTCACAATGTCAGGAACTTTTCATCTACAGATTGCTTTGGTCTGGTTTTGCTCTTCACTGATTGGTTACTGAGACTTTGAACTTAAACGGACCTCCCCGTTTATAAAACGGACCTCCCCGTTTATTCGCGCGTAGTTTCGCGCGAATAAACGGACCTCCCCGTTAATCCGCGCGAATAAACGCGCGAATTGTGACGCAAAGGGCGTTCCATATCAGTTTCCCGGACCCGCCAGCAGTGTCAGTTTAACAGGGAGATCTTCTCCGCGAAACGAGGCCTTCACTTAGGGACCATCAACAAATGACTTTTACAATTAGACAAGAACATTTTTCTTTTTAATAAATCGACAGCTTCTCGATCGTGTGAATGTGAAGCAAATTCACTCTAGAGCATACATTTATTGAACACACCTCTTTGTATTGCATTTTAATACTTTAAATACGTTTTATTAATATTTTTGATGGAAACATTTGCTTATTTCTTCAATACCTTCCAGGTCATGTGACCGATTCACTCAAAATCAATGTTGGGTAAAAGAAGTACACTGGCTGCATAGGACACACCTCTTTTTATTGCATATTAACACTCTAAATATTTGATATTAATAATTTGATGGGAAAATGTGCTTATTTCTTCAATACCTTCCAGGTCATGTGACCGATTCGCTCAAAATCAATGTTGGGTCAAAGAACTACACTGGCTGAATAGGACACACCTCTTTTATTGTATTTTAACACTCTAAATATTTTATATTAATAATTGGATGGAAAAATTTGCTTATTTCTTCAATACCTTCCAGGTCATGTGACCGATTCACTCAAAATCAATGTTGGGTAAAAGAACTACACTAGCTGCATAGGACATACCTCTTTTTATTGTATTTTAATACTTTAAATATTTTATATTAATGTTTTGATGGAAAAATGAGCTTATTTCTTCAATACCTTCCAGGTCATGTGACCGATTCGCTCAAAATCGATGTTGGGTCAAATAACTACACTGGCTGAATAGGAAACACCTCTTTTTATTGTATTTTAACACTCTAAATATTTTTATATTAATATTTTGATGGAAAAATGTGCTTATTTCTTCAATACCTTCCAGGTCATGTGACCGATTCACTCAAAATCAATGTTGGGTCAAAGAACTACACTGGCTGCATAGGACACACCTCTTTTTATTGCATTTTAACACTCTAAATATTTACACTAGGGCTGTCAGTCGATTAAAATATTTAATCGCGATTAATCGCATGATTGTCCGTAGTTAAACGCAATTAATCGCAAATTAATTGCACATTTTTTATCTGTTCGAAATGTACCTTAGAGGAATATTTTTCAAGTTTTGAATACTCTTATCAACATATGAGTGGACAAATATGCTTTATGCTAATTTTATTATCATTTGAACAATGACAAATATTCTCATGAATATTAAACACAACAACCTCTGAACATTACAAATATTCGCCTCAATTCAACCTGGAACCTCTCTGATACAATAATACAATACTGTGTGTGTGTGTGTGTGTGTGTGTGTGTGTGTGTGTGTGTGTGTGTGTGTGTGTGTGTGTGTGTGTGTGTGTGTGTGTGTGTGTGTGTGTGTGTGTGTGTGTGTGTGTGTGTGTGTGTGTGTGTGTGTGTGTGTGTGTGTGTGTGTGTGTGTGATCGATCGTTGGAGCTATGTGCAACTCAAGGCATATGCTCGAACGGGAGCTGCCTGGACGCTGTGATCATGTTGTGCGCACTATCCGTGCTGACTTTTCATACAATGTCCCACTGTCTGGCTTCCTGCATAAAGTCAAGTGCTCGGCGCAGTTGTCGGCGAAATGTCGCTCCTCTGTTTTCATTTAAACAGCTCCTTATATCCGTTAGCGCAGCTAGCACCAGATGCTAGCACCAGATGCTAACAACAACAATGCACGTAAGGTCTCTCTCTCGCTCGCTCGTGCCACACATACACACACCCTCCCGGTCCTCCCGATGGCCAGTCGGTGCCTGCCGGTGAGCGTGGAAGTCTGCCACAAGCGGGCGGCAGGAGCGGGGCTGTCAGCATCAGCGGGGCTGTCAGCATCAGCTTGTAGATGGTATTCAAACCGATTCAAACTCGATGCGCTCTGAAACTACGGGGCGGCCGAGGACAAAAAATACACATGCGTTAATCGCGTTAAAATAATTAGTGGCGTTAATTTTTTTTTTTGCGTTAACACGTTATTAACGCGTTAACTGGACAGCCCTAATTTACACACATTTATGCATTTAACCTCAGTCCCTTTTAGAGTTTTCACTAAATGACATTAAACAGGCTGCTCAGGAACAGAAACTGTAATTGCAGTTTAAGTTCAAGTTCAGTTCAAGTTCAGTTCAAGTCTGATTTGGACAATTTACACACTTTGAACATAGTAAGTCTTAGAGAAACTCACATTTCCCTGTACGTCTTTTTCCTGTTGGTCCACTTTTCTTTTCTTCACCTTTGTGGCAGGTGGGCTCTTGGGGTTGGGTAGTGTTTTTGGTGGATTTAAGTACTTGGACTTGGACTTGGTGTGACCAGAATAACTTTCCCGCTTGTTCCACTGTTCCTCGTGGTCATCATCTGGCCTGCTAGTTTGTCCAAAGTTTTTGTCCAGAATATGCATTGGCAGATTGTGTTGCTCAATGTGCTCTATATATCTTCCTTGTATTGAGGCATACATTTTGGAGACGAACTCAGCTGGTCTCAGGTACTTTTTTTTTTTTAAAGGATGGAGTGTTTGACCAATCCAAACCAGAGCTCAACATGGCAGTTGGTATCCCTGGTTTTATGACTTCCATCTTTTTTAGAGGTACCTTTTCTATGTCGCGACAGATCCCCAAGCAACAAACCACTCCACAATGGAAAGATCCCCATGTAGTTTTTTAACAGTGCATCAATGACACCAGGACAGAGGTAGTGGTTTTTTACATGAACAGGATCGTCAGAGAGAATGTCACTCTCTGCTTGGTCCCATCTGACTTGAAAAGCTTGTGTAAAAGGGGACTTTCCAATAATGCTATGAGCATTTGTTTCCATTTTGCTTTCCTCCTCTCCCATTACATGTCCACTTTCCTCCAGTTTCAAGTCCCGAGTTTGCAAAATGCACTTGTTGAGGTACATTTTGCTCTGTTTCACCGAATGAGTGTACTCTGCATCAAAAAACACACACATATGATAAAAAACATCAAGGGATTCCTGCATACTTGTGCAGTTCAGGATGTACGCAAAACAGAATGTTGCATATTCCTGTGTGCCTCTGTCTACAGTTTTTTTTCCAAATGCTTGTGACACAGCCTTCATGATATGAGCAGAGCACAGATGCAGCACAGTGAAGTTAGGAATCAGTTCAGTTTGTCCAGACACTATCTCAAATGCTCTGTCAAGGTACACTGACATATTTTCCCTGTTAAAAGACAGAAGCACACTGTTTATCAGAGCCCAACTATAATCTGTCTCAACCTGTGCTATCTTTCTTTTTGTTATGTAAGACAACTTTCTTTTAAATTCCATGAGCCAATGGGAAATAGATGGAATGGAATGGCTGTTGGTGATCAGTTCTGTGACAGGCATTCATTCCGGGAAAAACCAAAGCATAATACAAGACCCGCTTATTTTGATCAGGAATTTTCTGTATCACGCTGCCTGTGGCATCAAGGTATAGTCGTAGGTGTTGGCTTTTTCAAGTGCTCAGTCAATATCTTTATTCCAGCATCTGTGTATAAATGTACAGCAAACGGATCAATTTGTAGGTGCTGAAGATAGCCTTTTGATGATGCATGACTGCTGATATCTTTGATCATTTTTGATAAGTTCAAGCATCATGTCATCGTGGAGCCTTGCACTTTTCTTCACTTCAGAGGATATTTTCTTTAACACGTCTTTGGTGAGGCTTCTGCTTATGTTACCAGCCATTATTTCCTCTACTGGTGTCTGTCTTAACATAGTGTAATAATAATTGCTGACACCACTGGTTAAGGCTTTGGAAATTGTTCCTCTTCTTGTGTATTTTCCTAACCCTAACCCAACATTAATTTTGAGCGAATCGGTCACATGACCTGGAAGGTATTGAAGAAATAGGCTCATTTTTTCATCAAAAATATTAATATAAAATATTTAAAGTATTAAAATGCAATAAAAGGAGGTGTGTCCTATGCAGCCAGTGTAGTTCTTTGACCCAGCATTGATTTTGAGTGAATCGGTCACATGACCTGGAAGGTATTGAAGAAATAAGCTAATTTTTCCATCAAAATATTAATATAAAATATTTAGAGTGTTAATATGCAATAAAAAGAGGTGTGTCCTATTCAGCCAGTGTAGTTATTTGACCCAGCACTGATTTTGAGTGATTAGGTCACATGACCTGGAAGGTATTGAAGAAATAAGCACATTTTTCCATCAAAATATTACTATAAAATATTTAGAGTGTTAATATGCAATAAAAAGAGGTGTGTCCTATTTAGCCAGTGTAGTTCTTTGACCCAGCATTGATTTTGAGTGAATCGGTCACATGACCTGGAAGGTATTGAAGAAATAAGCTAATTTTTCCATCAAAATATTAATATAAAAATATTTAGAGTGTTAAAATGCAATAAAAAGAGGTGTGTCCCATTCAGCCAGTGTAGTTCTTTGACCCAACATTGATTTTGAGTGAATCGGTCACATGACATGGAAGATATTGAAGAAATAAGCTAATTTGTCCATCAAAAATAATAATAAAACGTATTTAAAGTATTAAAATGCAATAAAAAGAGGTTTGTTCAACAAATGCATGCTCTAGCGTGGATTTGCTTCACATTCACTCGATCGGGAAGCTGTCGATTTATTAAAAAGAAAAATGTTCTTGTGTAATTGAAAAATCATTTGTTGATGGTCCCTAGTGAAAGCCTCGTTTCGCGGAGAAGATCTCCCCATCGTAATACCAACACACTCTCACTCCCTAAGCGTCCAATAGCGACGTTTGGTCAGTGTCCATAGCGTCCAATTGTGACGCTCCTAGGCTCCTTCAGCGTCATAAAGGGACGCAAATAGCTTTCAACTGATTGCAATGTATTCCCATCTGCGTCGGGATTTGACGCTCATGGAAGCACGGCATTCTTTTATGCCGGCTGCCCTTAAAGGCAATGTGAGCGTCCATTCCCATTGGATAACGGAGAATTGTACACCCGGAAGTAAGTATTCCTCTTACTGTCGATTGATTTTACAGTGATATCTGCACTACTCATCGACTAAAAAACACCAGATTATCCTTGTTAATTCCACAACATTGATTGGTTTAAATTGTGTGCAATGCTTTTGTATTTTTCCCCTTCGATTCGGAGAAACAAATATTTTTTCTGAGTAAAGGATGGCAGAAGACACCATTCATTCCGATGGCTATGTCACATGATCTTCAAATTTCTCCCTGCAGAAAAAGAAAACATGGCCGAAATTCGTTTTATTCTCGGTAGAAAATGCCTATTTTAAAGTTAGTTTGGCCATTAAAATGCGTTTTGATGTCATTTGATGCGAGAAATATGAGTTGTTATTTCAGATTATGTGTGCAGTGGATGTACATGATCTTTAGTTTGCTAGTTATTACGAAGATTACTTCAGGAAATCGCGACGTTTTCATTGTTACCAAGGTGGTTGCTAGGGACGCTGCTATCGATATTATTTCTGTTATGTTGTGTAACTGTTTAATGGTGTTATTTTTATTGCTACCCCCTTCCCCGTCAATGTATAGTGTTGGTCCACAGCCTAAACATATTAGTTTAACAAAATCCGCATCTAAAGATAGCCTACGTTATTTCCCCCCTGTGCAATTCCAGTCTCACATCTCACAGCACATCGTCATTAACAAATACCGGAAACAGACCGAAAACATTTTTTAAAAATAATAATAATACCTTATTCCGAGTGTGCTTGCTTTTCTCTTTGAAAGTCATCACACAACGGCATTGTAATACACGGTTCGGCTGCATTACATATTACATATCTGCCGTAGTTCTATAGAGCCCTGATGAGAAGACAAACATGAGGAACTGAAAACGTGACGTGGATCATATATATATCAGCCATTAAACAACATCTTACATTTCTTTTCACACAATACGTCTCCTTGCAGTATCAACACTAATTCGGCTCACTTTTATATTTGATCCAATTGGTAGATAGGCTGTATTTACACCATAAAGGTGCACAGCTGATATAAAGGGACACCTGGTGGTTAAAGCATGTTATTGAATTTAATTATTTTTATTATTAGATATTAATACGATCCCTATAAAGTATATTCATTACTCGTTATTCTCTACTAATAGTTAATTAAAGACTGTATGTAATGACTATTTTGCACATCCCTTTCAAGATTTCAAGATTTTCTAAGGTTTATTGACATATCATATAGGCCTACACAACTGTGGTGTAGTTCTGCACTGAATGAAAAACTTGGGTTGCAGGTTCCTCAATAGTGCATTACAAGACATCTATCAATATTTGTGCATACCTCCAGCAATGTTAACTATGTTGAAGCACTTATTTTAACTGATATTATACATAATGTATTATACTCTTATAAGATGTATGTAGATATTTCATCTCCGGCCTTGTCAGGTATTGAACAATCAATAAATAAAGAACACAGAATTGTTGAATATAAAACACAGAATTTGTGTGATTATACTAAATGATTTTCAAATAAACACAACTGCATATTTAACTGCTACACATGCTGATGTAACGCAAATGTTCCAACTTGGGATCAATAAAGTGGTGGACGCGGTGGACCCGTTCAAATCCAGTTTTGGACAGTCTGCCGTGGTTCCATCCCATTTCAAGTGCTGAGAATCGGCTTAACCCTCGGAGCACACTCTCCAATCACAGAGCTTGAGGACTATCACGGGTTTGTCAAACAGAGCACATGGTGTAGTCCAAACGATAGCTGGGGATTCTGGGTAGTGTAGTGTCTTCTGCCATCCTTTACTCCTGGAATGGACGCTCACATTACCTTTAACGGCAGCCGACATAAACGAATGCCGTGCTTCCATGAGCGTCAAACCCCGACGCAGATGGGAATACATTGAAATCAGTTGAAAGCTATTTGCGTCCCTTTATGACGCTGAAGGAGCCTAGGAGCGTCACAATTGGACGCCACGGACACTGACCAAACGTCGCTATTGGACGCTTAGGGAGTGAGAGTGAGTTGATACAGCCAGCAGCAGGGGAAACTGACGCTGCTGGCGGGTCCGCGAATGTCCGTCGAATATCCAACCTAAAACTAAATTCACCGCGGTCATGCACCGGAAGATATTCTTGAGTTATACGAATTATTAATTAGTTCTAAATCACAAATCCTTTATTTTCCCGCAACAGGGACATTACATTATTATTATTATTACAGCAGCAGATAAAGGGGGAGAAGAGAACAGACTTACATTTTAAGAAACAAAAAATTGCCAAGTATGCAAACGTTATTAATAATAGGAGATCAGAATAAGTAAAACACAAAATAGCAGATTAATACACCATGGTACAAAAAAGTAGCAGTATACTGTATAATATATTTTTTTAAAGGGACCATATTGAATTAAAGAGGTAGCTGGTAATGTATGCCAATTGTAATAGAAAAATATTATACTCACTTACTTACTTTAATAATATCATTGTGTGATTGTTATTTGCTAATGTGTATCTACTTTCACTTCTTTGCTAAACTTGAGAAAATTCAGTTTGAATTAATCTTTTCTTTTAGGGAAGTGCTATACTTAATCACTGGGGGAAGACTATATTCAAGCAGTTGCTCAGCGATGGGGATTTTTTTATTTCTTGATATGGAGTTACTTTACTAATAGAGATATCTTGAAAATCGGCAACCCCCATTTCATAAATTGACAGCTACTTGTGATAAGGCTCACACTGTGGCATCCCATGAACTTGACAATATAACAAACAAGAGTGGATTATTTCATCAAATGTAGGCCTTAATTCAACATTATCATCTTTCCTTCAATAAAATATATATTCTTTACAAAAAACAAGTGATAAGAAAAATGCAGATGCTTTACTAAATAACCGATATATTCATGTGAAAATCCAATTTATACAATGTCCTGCATTCAAAATGGTAACTGATATATTGTTAGGCTGCTATGTTAAGATTGAGGTTGAGCTCGATTTAACTTATTTGTAAACAAGCTCAAGCTATAAACCAAATAGTGGTTAAGTATTTTGAGGCCCCAGTCCCGTTCAAAGGTTCACACAGTACATGTGAGCTGATCTGTTGGGAGATGATTAAGGGAGGACAGAAGAAAAAACTAGTTTCAAATAGTACACTTGGAAGGGAAATGTCTATGGAGCCGCTTAGAAACTGGGAAGCAAACTCTAACTCTGCTTAATCCTCTATTAAACTCTTAATTAGACTATCATTTCAAAATGTAACTAAGATTTGAAACTAGCAATTCTAAACATACTCTTAAAAGTGGAATGTTTATGGAGGTAATAAATCAATTGAGACCAAGTTCAGTTTCTGATAGCCTTTTACACACTCAAAATCTTTTCAGTAACCAGTGAGTCGCCCCCTTCTGGATATTACAGAGAATGCAAGTTATATTAAATCTGGAAAACCAATGTTTTTTTTTACTTTTCATTCATTTATTTCTGTTATACTTGAAATGCACTTGAAAGGATGTACTATACTGCATGTTTGTAAAACCATACAACAACATATGCATGGCTCATATGTAGATGATTTATATTAATATAATTATCCGATGGTGCGACAATGTCCTTCAGCCTCTTTATGGAACATAATCTAAGAACAAAATAAGAGCTAAAATCTTGAGATAGTGACTTTATATTTTTGAATTTTAATGTTACCATGAACTTACAAAATCAAAAAAAACAAATGATTGAAAATACAATATAGAGATATCTTGAAAATCGGCAACCCCCATTTCATAAATTGACAGCTACTTGTGATAAGGCTCACACTGTGGCATCCCATGAACTTGACAATATAACAAACAAGAGTGGATTATTTCATCAAATGTAGGCCTTAATTCAACATTATCATCTTTCCTTCAATAAAATATATATTCTTTACAAAAAACAAGTGATAAGAAAAATGCAGATGCTTTACTAAATAACCGATATATTCATGTGAAAATCCAATTTATAAAATGTCCTGCATTCAAAATGGTAACTGATATATTGTTAGGCTGCTATGTTAAGATTGAGGTTGAGCTCGATTTAACTTATTTGTAAACAAGCTCAAGCTATAAACCAAATAGTGGTTAAGTATTTTGAGGCCCCAGTCCCGTTCAAAGGTTCACACAGTACATGTGAGCTGATCTGTTGGGAGATGATTAAGGGAGGACAGAAGAAAAAACTAGTTTCAAATAGTACACTTGGAAGGGAAATGTCTATGGAGCCGCTTAGAAACTGGGAAGCAAACTCTAACTCGGCTTAATCCTCTATTAAACTCTTAATTAGACTATCATTTCAAAATGTAACTAAGATTTGAAACTAGCAATTCTAAACATACTCTTAAAAGTGGAATGTTTATGGAGGTAATAAATCAATTGAGACCAAGTTCAGTTTCTGATAGCCTTTTACACACTCAAAATCTTTTCAGTAACCAGTGAGTCGCCCCCTTCTGGATATTACAGAGAATGCAAGTTATATTAAATCTGGAAAACCAATGTTTTTTTTTACTTTTCATTCATTTATTTCTGTTATACTTGAAATGCACTTGAAAGGATGTACTATACTGCATGTTTGTAAAACCATACAACAACATATGCATGGCTCATATGTAGATGATTTATATTAATATAATTATCCGATGGTGCGACAATGTCCTTCAGCCTCTTTATGGAACATAATCTAAGAACAAAATAAGAGCTAAAATCTTGAGATAGTGACTTTATATTTTTGAATTTTAATGTTACCATGAACTTACAAAATCAAAAAAAACAAATGATTGAAAATACAATATAAACATCTGAAAATCAATACACTGAACTTTTTTTTTATTTTAACTTTTTCTTACACAGGGCAACAAACACAGAGAAAAGACAATGTCTGGATGGCTAGTGACTCTGTTAGTCCTCTTTGCTTTTCTAGATCGCAGAATATGTTTTTTTCACAAACATTGAGCCTCCCCCCCTTATTATACTTTCAAATACAGTTCACTAGTCAGGCATTTGCAAGACGTACAGTACAAAGTGCCCAATAACAAGTCCTGGAGCTAACAATTGCATTGAAATTTCAATCAAGCATGACTGCAATCCACCACTTTGTATACAACGTCCCCCCAGACTCGACATCCCATGAACAAGAGTCAATTGAGACTGAAGGTGTACCAGATGTATTGAAAGGGTGTGAAAAAAAGATGGGAAGTGAGACCTGGAGATTCAATGCAATTTGCTGTCAAATCAGTGCACAAGTTCGTTATGGTGAAAAATCTCAAAACACTCCAAGATCCAACGGCAGAAAAAGATCAACATCCTCGGGTGGAAACCCAAAATGCTGCACTTGATCCAATAACATGGTTTTATTCAGAAAATATGAACATTAATCTATTATAACTCATGGCCTAACACCCGTAAAATACAATAAATTGTTTTCATTCCTTCTGCACACAGAACAAATAAATCTCTTCTTCCAGTCATCATCCACTAGTTGTTAACCTTGCACTTTGAAATACATGGTCCTTTTGTATTCTTGTTGTCATGGGGGGAAAAGGACATACAAGTATGGTTTAGAAAAAAAATCTAAAAAACAAATATATTAGTCTGGAGGAAAATAGAAAAAATGTCCATAGATGGGCGAGGTGGTGTCTGTGGATTTGGCCAAATAAAAAATAAGCTAGAAAAAAAAAAGACTTGTTGTACCCTGGTTGGTGGGAGCTGGAGGAGAGGGAGGGTCTTTGTGTCCCAGTTGGTGGGGGAAGTTAGTGGTGCTGTGCAATCCTCTCGTCTTAACCCCCTTTGCCTACCACTCCTTCTTTTTCTCATCCATGGACACTCCGCCAGGTCCAAGTGCCACCACCAGCAGCAGACCGCCGATGACCGAGGTGGTCTGGAAGAAGTCGTACTTGAGGAAGTCGTGCATGGGCTTGTAGGCGGGGACGGTCCAGAAGGCGTTGAAGTAGATGTTGATGGCCAGAAGCCAAATGACGAGGGTCAGAGCCGCCAGCTTGGTTTTGAAGCCGATGGCAACCAGGATGATGAGGGCGGTTCCAACCATGTTCTGCAGGATCTGTGGAAGAATGTTTAAGTAGCTGCGTGAAGATCTGCACGTTACAGAGTGCGGTTATCATGTAAAATAGACATATCAGTATGCAAATTCATTTGCAATGACTCACTGAACTAAAATGAATAGAACCTCAAAAGCTTAACTGTTGTGGAAGGTTTGGAAAGTGAATGTGAGTCATCCTAGTACATTTCATTTGTTTTATACTTCTTCTACCTCCGTCTTCCCTCTGTCAACAGAATTGTCATTTTGACTCTGTTTTTTATACAGATTTAAACAACCAAGACGTATTGTGTTAATTATTTAGCACTTACGGTGTAAGACAACATATGTTACCATTGAGAAGAACCAGGCTAGCCGCTTCCGCTGCTTCCAGCTTATTATAAATAACTTATATTCACATAGCACACAGACATGGGAGTAGCTGCGTTACTCTTGGCAAGAAAGTAAATAAGCATATTTCCTAAAATCATAAATGTTTTTAATTGAACTCTTAATCTAATTATGTTTATGTCTTTATCGATATGTTTTTGGTGGCGTTGCATTGGTCTGAAGATGTTATATCCATCCATGTTAAAACTGTTTATGTTGTTGTCAGTACTCACAGAGAAGAAGTTGGAGTCAAAGTGCAGCAGAGTCATGAACATGAGCACTAGCAGTACTCGACCGCCCAGCTGCATGTACTGCTTTGGAGAGCTCTCTCCCATGGAGGGCACTCCAGCGAACATGCTCTTTCCTTCCGAACGAGACTCGGCCAGCAGCAGCAGCAGACCCCCTCCGAGGGCGAGGTTTCTGGGAGAGGAGAGAGGAGGGTTACTTTAGGACAATGCCAGTCATAAAACATCTGAAAAACACACAACATTGTACTAATCTTAAGGAACTCATTAATGACACTCAGAGGTTGATCAGTGTGGCTGCAACATGTTCTTCTTAATATTATGAATCTGTTATTTTTTCCAAATAAACACTTACTGATTTGGTCACGCCAATCAGAGCCCATATTGATATTTTAACTTACTTTAAAAGTAACCAGTGCTAAACAATTGCATAACTTCTCCTTCCAGCACTTACATTTGCCCTGACTTCATACTAACGACCAACATCACATGAATTAAAACATACAGAAAGCAGAAACAGCAAAACTCGACTGTAGAACTGTATTTATGGGATTTCTCTGATGGCTGTAGACTGTTCTGTCCTGTTGATGTTTAAATAAATCGCAGGTCTTGCTCACAGTAATGAATGGGTTCTGCTTGACAACTGAGTCGCTTTTCATTTAGTACCATAGCAAGTGAAAATGTCCAATGCTGCACTAAAAGCATTACATAGTGCCAAATGAATTAGGTTAGTTTTGAACTGTGAACAGGAGCAGTACAATTTAAAATTCAAAATGTGTATGTATATTAGCATCAAACAAATGAAACAGGCTTTTTATGTCTAGGAGTCAAAAAACAGGTCAAACCAGATGTAAATATTCCAATAAATACAAATAGAGTTTGTTTTACGACTGACACTTACCTCATCAGAAATTTAAGATCCCATAAAATGCTGTATGCAACAGTCTGGTAGGGGTACAAAAATAAATAAGGATTAGTTACAAAGATACATTGCTTGTGTACAATAGAAATGTAATATGATTGTTCTCACCTGTAGCGCTATGATGCCAAACAGTCCAAAGCAGGCATACTGTACAAAATTTCTACTGAGGATGAGGACACAGCCACCTGTTTGTTTTTTTTACACACACACACACACACACACACACACACACACACACACACACACACACACACACACACACACACACACACACACACACACACACACACACACACACACACACACACACACACACACACACACACACACACACACACACACACACACACACACACACACACACACACACACACACACACACACACACACACACACACACACACACACACACACACACACACACACACAGCGTTGGCTTTCAACTTTCTTCTTTATAACGACAAATTGAAATACAACAGTAATAGTTATAATTTCTCTGTTAGATCATAGACATCACATTAAAGAACAGCATTTTTGGCAGAGAAGTACAATGGTTTCTAGATTTGGCGTATTAAAAGTGAAGTCACACTGAGTTGTGTGGGTGCTGCTTTATTTAACTATTTAAAAATAATTTTAAAAAATGTATTTGGGAGGCAGTTTTCGATGTGTTTAATGAGTTCAGGGAGGCATTTTCACACTGCAATTCTGAAGTGATCCGTGGACAGGTAAGCTGCCTTTTAGGCTCATTCAAGTCTTGTCATTTATCTGTGACCTCTCTAATCTGCTTGATGGTTTACGACCCAGAAGTGAAGTTCACTGTGTTTGTATCTATTGCACAACTTGTGTGGAAACAATTGGGCCGAAAAGCACTTTTGTCAATTTTTCCTACTTTATACATATTTGCCCTGAATCATAAACCTATTTAAATGTTTGAGAATGCCACAAATTGTTTTTCATATTGAAACTGATGTCTTACATTTTTGGTAAAGCTCTTAGCTTCCACTACTTCAAGCACACTCTTGTATTGCTAGCATTACAAAAGCAACATCCTTTGGTTAGTGTTGTGTAATACTCCACCCAGTAACCCGACCAAAAGATGCCACTTCTTACTTTCAAAATCTAATATCATGTCCTGACAGTAACCTCACAGAGCACTGCCTCCCTTTCACTTACCCAGCTGTCCTACGAGGTTAAGCAGCACAAAGCACGTGGCCAGGAAGTAGCCACAGCTCCAGGTAACCTCAATGTAGTCTCTCTGCTCGTGCCACTGGAACCACATGCGGATGCCATCTTCCAGGAAGGTGCTGATGAGACAGAGACGTGCCAGGTGCGGCAGGTACTGTTTTGTTACCCGCAGAAACTGGGCAAAAGAGGAAGATAAGAGGAGAAGTTATTGACAAGAAACAGGATGGCTTATTGTGCAAAGAGGAAGATTCAAAGGATGTGGTTTCTGAGGCTTCGCTGAGCTCGTCTCCAACAGCAGAACTCAGACGTAACATTACTGGGTGCCCAAGCTGTAACACAGAAAGCTGAATGTCACTCAACTGTATTTGACAGTCACCTAAAGACTCCTTTAAAAAAAGCCAACAATATTAACAAGAGTTTAAAATCATTAAAAGAAAATAAGTCATCAGGCCTGCTAGTAATTATTATTTACATGGCCAATTATATGAATGGGAATCAACCCACAAGGCGAAGTGAATGTCGCAACAGTCACTTAACACTGAATTGCTGCCTTGGATAGGCTTAGCTGGCAACAATTAATTCCAGAGAAACCCTAGTGCCACATAGCACTGACCCTTGTAAAAAAGGAGAGCGAACACCATAACCTGAAGATATGGCAGATGGTGTGCTTCCTGTGGAGAACGTTTTTACTTTGATTTAGTAACCCGGGGAACTGCAATGTGTAACATAAGTACACAAAGTGGATCAGTGTTGGTCTTTTTACCTTTTAATCCACTTTAAGACTAAAGTAGCCCGGTTTGACATAGCTGCTATTTAGATGACAATATTGATTCTTTATCATTTCATTACAACAACAACTTTTTATTATAAAATGTTTAAAATTAAAAGAAGAGGTAAAGAGGTCAATCTGTACATGATGTTCTACCCATTCAGAATACCCATCTTTAATATTCAAGCAAAAAACAAAACCTACAAAGGTATACTAACTGATCATACAACTGCTTATGAACATTTTTGCACCAATTTCAAAAGGCAGAATGTTCCCAGTGTTTAAGTTCTTTTGTTGTCAACAAAATAACAAATCCTCAAAATACCCTAAATAGCTTGATGGTAAATTATTTTTAGTTGAAGTGTGATGAAGGTTTAAAAAAAACAATAAAATACCCTACGATCTTTTCTCAAACACAATTCATGAACTGATCCTTAGATAGTATAGTGACATAGTAGAGGTATAGTGTACTGCCCACAGCTCCTCCTACTGAGCAGTCCACATCAGCACTGTCAGACCCCGGCAGCCTATCAGTGTCCACCAACTCCCACTATGACGACTGCTATTTGGTACATGAATGGATGAAGTGGGAGCCAATCCGAGGTCGCTGCAACAGCCTAGAAATAGACCATTTTGTAAAGTAACGTGTAAGAAACATGTTAGCTTGGGTCAAAATGGGCTTGCAGAGTTTGTTAAGCAAATGAAGAAAAAAAGTGCAGGTTCCCTTTTTCTGAATGTTTTACAATACACACTCGTGATAGGAGTGTATAACTTAATCAGTTGTGATTAGATTAGGGAAGAGCTACAGTGTGTGGCATATCGATTGAGTTCAGTCAACACAGCTGCCATAACAGACACAAAACGTACTCTAGTACTTGATGATTAAACTGACAGTACTACTAAAATGAGATTTAAAAAAGGTTGCTTATCCAGCAACAAAACAAGGACATAAATCCAACACTACTGCACACAACTCTTTTCAGCCAGACTGCAGTAACTTTTAAAAAGGACAGAAGGTACAAGAAACAAAATCAGAGCTCTGGGACTTTTTCCAAATTCTTCACAGGACCATGAGTGACACAAACCTGACATCTGATATTGATAACTCAGCTCAACTCTAATAGATCAGAGCATTGCCTGAAGTCATATCAGTACAACAAAAACAGACAGACACAACTATACAAGGCAGCTGTTGCATGTTTTAAAAAAGTGAAGGTAATGTTTATATTCAGTTATTTGGTGAGTTGTGTGGAGTCAAGGCCACATGCAGAAGCTAAGATTAGGAAAACCAAATGCTTCTGAGATATGTTGCAACTCTAAGCCACCAGCAATGTCAAACACTAACGGGGTTAAAACCAAATATGTCTAATAAGTATTAGCCAATAACTTGGAGGCTAAGCCGAGTAATTTCCCAACTGCTGTCTGGCACTGCCTGGCTTAGATATTACTAATAAACCAGAAGGAGACGACAAGATAACTATCTGGCACATATATGTAGCAAATTCCTCATTGATATTGATTAAACTAGGTTGTTCGCTCCCAAACATATGTCAGTTTCATTCTGTCTGTGTGAAATAATAATGTTAGCCCATGGACCCATCTGGAGACACATGACAACACCTCAACCAGTTGTCATGCAAAAACATTAGCGTAAATAAGCATGCTAACGGTAAAAACACTTATTGAAAAGGCTTCACAGCGTTCCAGGAAACAGTTAGGAAGAGCTGACGCTACTTCATGCAGAGAGAAACTAGTTAGCCGCTACATGCTAACAGCGGCTAACTGTCGTGCTAAAACTGAAGTTACCTGGTCTGCCACGTCTTCGGCTGTGTTCATGAGTTCTTCCTGCCCCATGTTTCGTTAATATAACGATTATTTTTAATAAGTAAAGATCAGCGCAACACAATTTTGATGTGTTCGGTATTTTTTGCAGGCAGCGTTTGAACTGCTCCTCCCACCGGTTAACGTTATTTACTTGAAGATTTCCCGATTGCCTGAACGCAGAGAAAGGCCGCCTCCGCCCCACAATGCCCCGCGATTTGACGAGTGAGAGCCCCCCTAGATGGTACTGCAACCGCTGTATGCCACGTATACTGATCCGTACAGGGGCTTGAACCAGCTTCAGTGTTGTTTACAGGTTTTTATTGATGAAATGAGCACAGGATTATTATCTTCACCTCACCTCAATTCATTGTTACCATAATCTGTAGAATGTGTCTTTGTTCAGCCTTGCAAACGCTGCACACTGTAAAGTAGTTCATATGGATGGTTTCACTTTTTGGACAGATGTTCATTCCTCTTTGCTAAAAATGTTTATTATGGTCTATTAATCCTTTTATGAAAGTAACGCTGGCACATTTAGTAAGTGACCTTTGGCAATTGAAGTCTATTATTTTTACTTATCTTGTACTTTAATACAAGTTAGATTTTGAATGAGTATTTAGACACTGATGTATTTTTCTACAATAAACTTTACTCTTTTATTGGAAATGTCTATTTAAAGATATCATTATTTGACTTACTGCTTTTATGATTCTTCATTTGTTGTTATGCTCTAACATTTCTATTGGTATCTTAGACTTAGACTCTAAGTCTAAGATACCAATAGAAATGTCTTAATGAGAAAACCTGTTGTAACTAAAGCTGCATTTGAAAATCATAATGTCAAAGTACTTTATTCAAACAAAATACAATTATTGAATATGTAAATGAATGAATACAAAAACACCAGGCTTTTTCACTGAAGTAAAAGCTGCACACACAAGTCAAATAATGTAATGAATTTTAGTCATGATGTTTATTAATTTCTGCCTTCAACTAACTATTAATGCTGCTTCTTATTTGCTAAAAATGCCTGGCTGCAGCTTTGTGGAGGGAAATCTGAAGGAGGCACTGTGCTCTTCAGATTCAACTTTATTGTCATTACGTATACAGTACTAGTGACGAAATGTAAGTTTAGGCATCTGACCAGAACTGCAAAAAAGCAGTGCAGGAGTCTACATAATGAGAATAATTATACATGGAATTATTATAAATAGAATAATTATAAATATCTATAAACAGATGAATATATACAGTGTAAACGGCATTGACAGTAAAATATATAAACAGGTGGGTGGTGGGTATGGGATTGAGTCTGTCAGCGGGCAGAGTTCAGCAGGGTAACAGCCCTTTAACTGTCGAGACCAAAGCCTTGGGGAAAGTCTTAAAACATATGTACACTCCCTGATAGCAAACGATGACGAGGCTCAGAAGAACAATTTGGTGGTCACACAAGATATTTTACAATGCCTGTTCATTCCTCTTTGCTAAAAATGTTTATTATGGTCTATTAATCCTTTTATAAAAGTAAAGCTGGCACATTTAGTAAGTGATGAAATGTAATTGAGTACCAGTTTTCAGGAGCAGTGAACAATATAATTTAACTAAGAGTTACATAATAGTATTTTTCAAAAATGCTCCATTCTGCATAATAAGTACTTTTACTTTTGGCAATTGAAGTCTATTTTAAATATTTTTACTTATCTTGTACTTTAATACAAGTTAGATTTTGAATGAGTATGTATACACTGTTCTTGCTACTTTTAGTAAAACATGCCTCTTATTTTTCTATAATAAACTTTACTCTTTTATTGGAAATGTCTATTTATAGATAGAATTATTTGACTTACGTAATGAATTTTAGTCATAATATTTATTAATTTCTGCCTTCAACTAACTATTAATGCTGCTTCTTATTTGCTAAAAATGCCTGGCTGCAGCTTTGTGGAGGGAAATCTGAAGGAGGCACTGTGGCTCTTTAACTGTCGAGACCAAAGCCTTGGGAAAGTCATATGTACACTCCCTGATAGCAAATGATGACGAGGCTAAGAAGAACAATTTGGTGGTTACACAAGATATTTTACAATTCTTAATTACATTTTAACTAGATGAATTAATGCAATGCTTGGGCGAAGTAATTTCACATAGTCTTCAACTTAATGTTTTTGTAGAGAAAATGTGTACATCATGGGGGAAACATTAAAAGAAACTGGAAGAGCTGTTATCTACAGCTTAACATCATACTGAAAGCTGATGTAGCTGTCAAAACTGTTTGCATGCCAAATTTCAAATGACTTGCTAATAGCTTTTTCATACTGTACCTGCTAAAGTCACTTTTTATAAAGATCTATATTTATGTTCATCTTCTTCAGGCAATGAAATAAAGAGAACACAGACAATGTTTGTAAATCCAAATCGTTGTATTTTATACTAGAACACTTGGTTGCAAACCAGACAATACAACTTATCCAGTCAAAATGATGTGTTTACTGCCACTATCACATCTTCTTTTAGAACTGTGCAACATCACACCTCTGACAACAGACACATTTTCACATGCAGAAAATATGAAAGATCGAAAGGATGTTCACATAGGACAAGGTCAGGCTGGTTCTGAAAGGAATACTCCTACAAACTGGTCGTGCTGTGTAAATCCCTGACAGATTACCAGTTATAAAAATACTATATGTATATGGTTTCTCTTTTTACTGTCCATTGGGCACTTTAACTGGTTTCTTACGCCCCGATTTCCAGCGGTTATTTCTGAATTTCTTCTGAAGACCACCCCCGCCCTGTTCCTAAAAAAAATGAATGAAACAATAATTAAAACAACATTTGAACATGAATTGAATTACACAAAAAAACAAAATTGATTGTAGATTTCTACAGACCTTTTTGCGTTTCTGCTGTTGCACCTGCGTGTCCACCTCCACCTCCATCTCTTCATCTTCATCTGTCTGGAAGTCATCTTCCTCCTTAGCTGCTTCACCCTCTACAACTTCTTCTGGCTCGTCTTTTAAACTGAACATCGTAGCTGTGGGAACATATAACAGGGTTACAGCAAACTAAAACTCCTATCCTAAAAGCCACCATTCAGACGGACAAGTGATTTAATTCAAGAGGTTTTGCCTGGAGTTAAATTCTGCAGACCACCGGGATGCACAGTTAGACATAATAACCATAATAAAAAGTGGACAAAGATGTCTACAGTGTGTGCATCTACTGACGGGGGTAGAGGTCACTCATGCTGTCTTCTGAGTCACTGTGATCCTCGTCACTCGATGAAGTTCCCGCATGTGTGGAGGTCTTCCCCCGACTGGCCTCCTCTTCAGGGTCTCTGGGCTTTTTCCGTTGTTGTCTTGCTGGAACATAATCAATCCCTAGCTCCACACACTCCTCATCTAGAGCAGGAATGAGACAGTCATGTTAGTAAGTTGAAAGTGTAAATAATAAAATATTTCTGAGGTTGAATAGCTTGACTCAATATTGATCATACTGAGAGAACAATTTAATGTGTTTTGTCTATTCATAACTTAAAAGATGTGAATGCCCAGATTCAATTATGTGTAACTGCTAGGCAAACATATAGCTCTAAAAAGAATGGCGTGATAAACATTTAGTAATATTATCAATGAGTTTCTAAGAACCAAGGTACAATGGCAACACTGACAAGAACTGAAATAATACTACAGTGTACATATCAAATAGATGGTGAAGTCCATCAGTACAAATCTTTATGTGAATATTGTCACAAAATGACTGCCTGAGCAGATTTAGAAAGATTCTCTTGATCATAACAGTGATACCATAGAAATACATTTTTTAAGTAATCCGATCATCATGATAGCTTCCATTTCCTTCCCGGATTAGAATATCACACGAAAAGTCTGTGTCACGAAGGTTGTATAACACAGTGGTTCTCAAATGGGGGTACGCGGACCCCTAGGGGTACATTGGAGTACTGCAGGGGGTACGTGAGATTTATTTTATGTTAATGAAAAAAACAACATAAGTTATGCATTTCAACAAACTACTATTAGTAGATGAACTACTTTATTCAAAGGTTTACAGTAATTCTGGATAATAAAATGGGAAAAATAAACAGGGTGCTCTCTTTTCCTCTCCCTCTCCTGACAGCCCGTCAGTCTCGTGCAGCTCGCTGAACCTGTAATAAGTGACCCGACAGTAAAGAATACGTATATTTATAACTAGTTTAGCTAGTTCCAGAGTAGATGAAATAGCTAAGTGTGTTAGGTCTAACTCTTAGTGTATTTAATTTTGCTCCGCTCAACGGTCCGCAGGGTCGGCGTCATGGGGGGTCATACGAGGGCCATGCCCACCCAAATGAGTCACTGTGCCCCCCCAACGCAGGGTGGGCAAGCCTTGTCACTTTGCCGTTTTTTTTTTAAATCATATAAGTGAAAACGTTTCCACTAAAGGTTTTTTGTGTGAAATACATCAGAAATAAAGAATACAAATATAAAACAGCCTGAGGTGTGCTCACTGCTGCTCTCTGATTGGTGTGTTGCTTGACCAATGACCCCCGACTTTTGTTTTGTTATCATTACGTGGCTGTGTGTTTTAGATGAAAGCCGGTGGCAATCTGTTCATCTGTTACACTGATTATACAGTAAAGCCATCGAAAATAATATGATATACAGTACAGTACAAGTAGCCTACTTCTGGGTCTGTGTTTCATTCAAGCTCGGCTCTGTGTGTGTGTGGCACGATCGCATTTTGTGAGTGCGCGAGCGGTAACGTGGAATGTTGTTGTTAGCATCTGGTTAGCTAGCTATGCTAACAGATATAAAGAGCTGTTTCTACACCAAGGTGGAGGAGAGTCCTCTCCTATCAGACTGAGAGGATCGTATAACTTCAGCTCAGTGAGGTAAGGACTCTCTCAGTGTTTAGATAGTTCACTTTAGTGTAAGTTATCTCAGTGGGTCTCAAACGGTTTGGTCACCATTTATGTAAACAAGTATTTGCGAGGAACACATGTATATGATCATTAGCCTATAGTTATTTAAAAAATAAAAGAATAAATGAAAAACGGGTATGAAATACTATAGGACAGTAACACAAGAATACAGTTTAAAAGGGGAGTAATTAGTCAAATATCCATAAAGAAAAAGTAAATCTGTGTACAGTTCTGTTTCATATGGATGCTGAGAGATGTAGGCTATCCATAGATCTCTTCATTTTGCTCTCAAAGTGCACCAGATTGATGCATTTAACTTCAATATTTTAAAAATAATCTTCCCGGGGGAGCATGCCCCCAGACCCTTTTTATATGGTGGCCTATGTCCATATGTTTCTGTTTTGGTGGTTGTGCCACAACCGTGCATGTATGCACAAGTCATAGGTGCGCTAGGAAATAGCACTACACCCCTGCAATGTGTGTGAAAGACAATAGACTTTACAGCATATTTTTTTTAATTGAAGTTGCGTTGGTGTTTGTGTGTTGGTTGTTGACGGCAGTGTGTGCCCCCCCATGGTAAATGATTGCCCCCCCATTCGATTTGTTCTAGAGCTGACCCTGACGGTCCGTCACAGCGGGGGAGCTGTGATCATGCAGAGCTGCGTGTTCTCCGTCAGCAGCAGTTGATCTGATCTCTGATCTCTCTCTCGCGTCCGGTTATACTTCACTCGCGTTTATGTCCAAATCTATCTGATCTAGCTAATTATATGACTGCCTGCTTATCAAAGGACACCTAAACAATAAGCGTTGCTTGGCAACGGCCGCAGAGTATAGCGCAGCATTAGGCATAATGTTTATATGAGGGGTCAAAATCCCATGCTCATAAAATGCTCATATATTTGTTTCTCTTC
This sequence comes from Pseudochaenichthys georgianus, assembly GCF_902827115.2. NCBI lineage: Eukaryota > Metazoa > Chordata > Actinopteri > Perciformes > Channichthyidae > Pseudochaenichthys > Pseudochaenichthys georgianus. The sequence goes on along the minus strand of NC_047514.1, from coordinate 16,086,546 downwards.
ATTCCCCATGCCCCAAAATAAATAAATATACAATTTTTGGGAAAAGTAAGGAAGTTTGAGCGGTGTGGGTTTTATATAAACAGAGTTACACATATTTCAAAACTCGAAGTATAATAACTGCAGTTGCCTCCCTGTCAGAATGACAAAGATCCTCAGTGAAGCACAAGCCCGTGTTTCTCACTACATTGTAAGTACAATTTATTAAAAAGATCAGTTCAATGCAACTAATGTCGTCTTAGTGTTATTGCTTGATGTTAAAATTGGTTTGCCATGAATTTAGTGATGGATTGTAAACATTTGAAATGTAGCATTTAAGTGTTTCTCAGTTACAAGGTTGTTGTTTTAATAAATCAGACACTGGTGGTGCAGCGCTGTACTGTACCTCTTTATATAGGCATTTGTTCCTTAACAAATAGTTTTTGCGCTGATCAGGGGGTACTTGGCTGAATTTTTTTTCAAAGGGGGTACATTATTGAAAAAAGTTTGAGAACCACTGTTCTAACATACTCTACTGTTCAAAAGCAGTCTATACCTACTAGATCACAACCTGTAAAGAACAAGGTGACATGCATGCAGATAAGTAATGGACTGACATTTTTCGAGGGCTTTCTTGAAGCGTTTCCCGTTGACATGTCTTAGGACATGATGAGGCTGTCGGTTAAGGTGTCTGAGGGTCAGCCTACAGAAGAGCTGTTTTCTGGGAAACAGACAGGAGACATCACATTAAAGATATATCACACAAATGCAGATAGCTACACGCATTAAGACATGTTCTGAGTGATGATACATTATGGCATTCCTAGTGCAATTTCTGCAAGTAAGATTAGAAATGTGATTGTCTTTATAAATAATATGGTATAAGCATTATTCTTCCTTACGGTTGTTTTGAGCTTTGTACAACATGTGGTTCATACTGTCTGTAGTTGAACTCGGCAGTCGTACTCAGTTTCTCATATTTCTTCCCTTTAGTAAACGCCTGGAGCTCCGTCAGGTTGCATGGAAACTCATGGCCATTCAGAGTGCATTTGATCTGAAAACAACAAATTAGGTGACCATGCAATCATCACAACACTTCACCCTGCATGGGTCCATGTGATCATTTAGCATTACGGCTAGCATCACATTGTACGACAGTGTGTTTCGTGAGATCTGATGGAATTAGCTCGCCAACCTTTTTGCCATCTGTAAACTGGAGGAAAGGGTGGTTAAGAAGAAAGGCTTTGACGTCCGCAGGTAATTCCTCCATAGCTTAAATAACTAATCAAAACAGATATATCGGTGTGTATAGAATAGTCCAACCCCTTACAGGAAATAGTGACTACACGTGGGCAAAGGGTCAGGCTCTGTTGCATGATTTGTTGGCGCCATCTACTGACCAAAGTTAGGTAGGTCAGCTTTAACGATTGGATTAAGCTATTCAGCTTTAATTGTATTTAACTTATAAACAGGACAATTTGATTAAATAAATGTTGGTTATCCAAGTAAAGCTTTACGTTTTCAGTATTCTTCATAGGAAAACTGATCAAATAAGATGTAGAGGCACACTAGTATTATATAAATGTCCACAATAAATCAGCTACAATTACACAGACAAGTCAAGACTAACAGTAAACTCAAGAATGCAAAAATAAACGTTAATTAGATAAAGTCATGTGCTCTTAGTGCGTCAAGTCAACTGACAGGCAGAATCTCACAACTCGAAATCAAAGAGCAAAACAAGTTTAAGAGAAAAAGAGGACATTTATCGAAAACGTACTCTTGTAATAGTAACGTATCAACGGTATCAACACTTGAAAGATGTTCTGAGGTGTAGGGTTGAAAACTATCAACTCAACTATCCGCAGGTTATCTGTACAGAGTGTCAGCTCGTCTTTATTATTAGCATCTTTGCTGAGAACGCAAAACCCCACCCACATTTCCCCCACAATCCATCACTTCGGTAAACAAATAGCGGGTGACAAATGTCAAGTAAGCTAGCTACGATAGAATAAAGTAACAATAATAAACGTGAATATTTATGCAATGTCTGGACCAAATGGAGATCCACATATATCAATTGACGATGGTATTATCGACGACGGAGAAGATGAATTTGAGGAAGAAGGTAATGCACTAATGTTGTCATTCATTATAATCGGTGTAGCGTTATTGTAGTGAAGGATAATCACTCGGGTCACGTTCAGTGTGCTATTTCAGAGGTTTTTGGTCAATAAAGTCATAAGCAGCCATTTCTATTAGATTTACACCTTCACCTGATGTTAGGTGACACTGACTTTGAATTAGTTTAGCATTGTTGAGGGGCTTTCTGATTGAAGCATGTTAATATCATTTTGAACTTCTGCATATCAGTCATATCAATGTATTCTTATGGGTTTTCAAAGTGACAGTAGTTGCGTTGTTCTCTGTTTGTAGAGCATATATAAGATGTATTGAATGATCAGTGCTGTCTATCTGCTTTTTTTTTTTTGCTCGAGATCAAATCCTCAAATTAAGAGTTCATCAAAGTGCATGTGTTCAGTAGAAATTTGATTACAATCTGTTTAAAAGTTGTCTGAGAATAAAAAGAAACCAAATTATTCTAAATTAATTGTTTTTAAATCAGATTTAGTAACACTTTAGTTTTGTAAATTGTTGTCTTTTTAAGACAATTTGTTTACTCTTTATCTGAAAGTATATTATACACACAGGTTAAATATACTCAGAATTTGTGTTGGTTAATGGTGGGGATTATCAGATTATCAGACAGTCTAATTAAGGCTACTCTCCTCTTGTCTGTCTTTGCCAGCTATTCACTCAATAAATATGTTCCTTATATTAATAGGAAGTCAAAACCAATGGTACGTTTGGAAACCTTAATCCTGTCCAAATGAATGGGGATCTCAGGGATAAAAACATAGAAGCCTCTTTTTATGTTAAAGAAACTATTTTCTCAATAGAAGCTCTAACAGAAATCTCTTTCATGCATATCCACAGAGTTTGAAGCCATCAACTCGGCGCTGGATCAGATCAACTCCTATCTTGATGATATAGAAGATCGTAATGATTCACTGAATGGCAAACTGCACGAACTATTGGAGTCAAACCGGGAGGCCCGACAGGAGTTCAAGGCCCAACAGCTGCAGACCCCGGAGGAGCAGCTTTGTCCTGCAGAGGGGGACGAGTCCTCCAGCAAGGAAGACTTGGACAAGGAGGATTGAAAATGTATGATGAGAAGGGCTAAGCTCAGCCAAATACAGGGATGTAAATATTTATGAAAGCATCTTATCGACTACCTGGATCTGATCTCCTCAGTAGATGTCCATATTGTTTTCCTCCTTTATTGAACTGTGGTGTTTGCTTCCACAACTGATCTTAGAGTGACCTCTAGCAGCTTCTTATACAAGTTGTAAACTGCAGTGACCTGGGAATATAACCGTAAAATGTCCTGCGTTGATGTTTAAAAAGCTAATCAGGCCCAAGTGGGACATATTGAGAACAATTCTAAAGCCAGGATGACATAAGAACTTTATTAAAAAGCAACACGCTGATCTATACAATGACTCGCTCAATGTTTCAGGATTGGTGCACGTGAAGTGTTGATCCAGTTGTGTCGTCAGCTTTCTGATATGGTATGTTCCTGTCCCAAAAAGTAAATATGCAAAGATCAAATATCTACCAGTTTTATATAGTTGTATCTGCAGCATGACTGTAAATGTGCTGTCCTGTTTGTGTTTGTATAAGTTAAGTGACCACAAAAGTTGAAATAAAGTCGACCAAGTGTGGGAATTGTCAGACATTTTTAATAGAAATTAAAATGAACCCCCCCAACAGAAAACAAAAATCCCCAAATCCATAACTTCCAGCAGTTAGAAAACATCCCGTTTATTCACCTCCATTTAGTCAGTAGCTGAATACAAATACAATAAGAAACATACAGCTTTGTCTGAAATTATCTTTTACATGTCCTTTTCTCTCTTCTGTTCTGAGCTTCACTTCTTCATCATAAGTACGTGTCATGTGACAGTCACCACCAAGACTACAATAGTTGCTACATGCGTCAGCAAACCACTTGTGTGCTTCAAAATGTCCCTCCCAGATGTGGACGATGAAATGTTTCCAGAACGTCACACTAGTCCTCAAACCTTGTGACTGCTGAAATGCTGGAACCAAAGTTACACATTTGTATGATCATGGGATGGTCTACTGTTTGTTAAATTAAATAGAAACACTTTCCTCCTCACAATAACTGGTTTCTTCTGTCCAGTGTATAGCAAACACAAATATCTTAGAAAATCAATGCAATGATAAATTAGAGGAAAATGAGCAACTACCACTAACAGCATTGTAAGACAATGGAAAACACTTTTTTTCTGAATGCAGGCACACTCTACTATCCATTCTACGCTTTTATCGTTATGAATTATGAGTTAGAAGACTGATTTGTGGGTCAATCTTTAATACCCAGCAGCATATGTCTAAACCGACGAGCTTTCAAATATCCAAATGAGCAGATAGTGCAGACTTTTGAGTTTAGAGCCTGTTGAATCCCAACACATTTTAAACACTTTATTAAGAAAAAAATATGTCTCAACACTCCATCTAAAAGTACCCTGTTTAACACTTTAGTTTGAAAAACAAAATACCTTATTCGCTCAAACACTTACATTGCTTACATTCTCCTTTCAGCTCTCTATAAGCCTGTGCCATTATTGAACATGTCTCCACTTGTACGTTATATTAAAAATAACAATCACTCTTCTAGCTAGCTTAATGAGCAAAAACAATATCCTGATCCTTGAGCACAGCAGGGTGGGAAATTAACGTTTTGGAGGGACTACCAGCCTATTTGGTTTCTTGAACGCAGCATAATTATAAAAAGCCTAGATGCTGTTCATTTAGGGGTCATAAGCAATTAAAGTGATTGTAATAAATAGTTCTGGAAGATGGGGCAATTGCTCTTTTAAGCAGATGTCAAATGCAGATCTACTTGTTTGGGAAATGCATGTAATACTTTACATTAAAAACTGTATAGGTATATATATACTATACGCTTTTATCAGTGTCTCAATTCCATTCTACTTGTTAACAGTCAATTCTTTGCAGTATAGTTCACTTGTGGCTCTGTGTGGTTGTACTTCAGCTGAAGACATATGGTAAATGGTCATAAATAACATTTTACACAAGATAAGATTTTTACCTGATGATGGAGCGAGATGAAATTAAGGGACTGCTAAAGTTACTACAATTTAAATACACTTTTAGTTTACTTGGGGGGTTCACAAAGCGTCTTTTTTTTTTACCACCTGTGTGCAAGTGACTTTTTGAGTTAACTACATATTGCAATAAACATGCCGAAAAATGCTTTGATTTTAGTATGAAGGAAGAAATTGGGACAGAATGTGTATCAAGTTGATGGTTTTTGTAGAAGAAGCTTCTCTTTATAAGGAAAACAGTTTGATCTGAACTACAATGACCTAATGTGTATTGCTGTAATGTAGTGGTGAGGCTAGGGATGATGCGACATCATTCTTTGACCGCGAGCCAACATTTGGACCCACTGGTTTAACATGTATGCTATAGCTGTCAGGTGTTAATTTCCCACCCCAGGAGAGCATCACATTGGAAGTCATGTTCCACCATGGTGTATTATCAATCTTCCTACATGTGTGTGGTAAATTCAGACTTTCCGACATGGAGAGAAGCGGGGCTGCTCACACCTTGGTCTCAGTTTCATGAAAGCACCTCATCACATACGGACACATCCGGTCAGTATCAGGTTACATTTCTGCCAGGTTCCACTCTTTCCCCACCTCCTCTCTGACTCAGCGTCTGTTTGTGGCCCTCCCCGACTTGCGTTTGGGTTTAGCTTTTGCCTTCTTTTTCCCTGGGACAGCAGGAACCTCCATCTCTTCCTCCATCACTTCCTCCATCTCTTCCTCCATCACTTCCTCCATCTCTTCCTCCATCTCTTCCTCCTCCTCCTCCTCCTCTTCTTCTTTAATAGCATCTGGCTCCTCTCCGCTGGCAGCAGGAGGCTCAACTGGCCCCTCCATATCTACAGAGTCCTGGGATGTCTTTGTCTCTTCTCCTTTCGTTGTCTCTTCTCCTTTCGTTGTCTCTTCTCCTTTCGTTGTCTCTTCTCCTTTCGTTGTCTCTTCTTCTTTCAGTTGGAGGCGGAGCTCTTGGTCTGTGCCGTCAGTGCTGGTGGCTGAGGTGCTGACAAAGTGCTGTGAGGTTGGTTCTGCTTCTTCCTCCTCCTCCTGTTGCTGGGTTTCTGGGTTTGTCAGTAAAACAGAGTTTTCCTCAGAGGGGGAGGTTTCCTCAGAACAGACTGTGGGGGTCTCGGACACAGGAGGCCCGAGGCTGTCTGCAGCGGGGAGACACTCTCTGGAAGATTCAACAGCGTCGCTCTTCAAATCTCGGTACCTCTGAGAAGACGAAGCATGAATATATGTTACAAATACAGAAGGACATTCTCCAAGGGAAACACACGTTAATGCACATCTCTTTACATGCAGTAAACCCTCTAAGAAATACTGGGATTGAAGTTGCCGTTCAACAATCTGTGACACAAAACTATTCACACAAAAAACCACAAACATGAATACTATAGTTAGTAGAAAGAAGTAGATCAACAATAGCTTGTGCCAGAGATAATCAGTTATACTCTTTTTTAAGTAAAAAACAAGGTGAGTAAAAGAATGGAAAGACCAACCTTGAGCTTCTCAAAATGCTTCATTGATTTGCAGTGGGTGTGCAGGGCAGAGGATTCAAAGTGGTAGAACTTGTTGCAGAGTCTGCAGATAAAACCTGCGACTGGAACAAAAAAACTGGACCCTGCAGTAAAAGAAACCAAATAATTAACATCGCCTGAATCTTATCGGTAAATCCAAACAATAACGCGTACAAAGGTCACTTCAAAGTAGGGCTGGGCGATTTGGCCTAAAAACTAATGGACAATTTTCGATTTAAACCTCGATTTTTTCTGTTTTTTTCTAAACAAACCAGACCAAGGCAACATTTAAATACATATTTTCTTTATTAACACAATAAAAATAAATGAGATTACCAAGTAGTCTAGGCCTATGTGAACAAATCAGTTGTTCAAGAATAAAAAAAATAAAATAAAAACAGCATCACGGCACTTGGCTGTCATTAATGTGCAAAGATTTTTTTTTAAATCAAACTAAAAAAAAAATCTCTTGTCATCCCTGAAAAAACTTGTAAAATGAAATACAACAAATAATAAATAATGATAATGAAATGAATAATAAAAAAATACCCTCAAACAAAATAACATCCCTTTAACTTTCTAGGACGTTGTCTTTCTACAGACCTTACACAGAACAGTTGTTTGTTCTATGTATGACCGCTTGTACCCGAACCACTTCCATACAACTGAAGTAGCACCTTTTTTAGGAATGAGTTCTTCATCTGTGTTCGTGGACATTTTTATGGTACATCTGTCGGTGAAGCGGTGAATGTGATTGTAGTAGGCTATGTGACTACCTGATCTGCAGCTCTGCACATGCAGTGTTATAAATTAAAATCAATGTTTTTGATGGCATAAAGTACCTTAAACATACCGTCAGTTTAAATGCTGTTTTATACTGAAAAACCAGAAGTTCTCGTGCGCAGTTGTTAAGCTTTTATTCTGAAAATCCTTCATCTCCGGTTAGCATTTAGCATGTGGCTAATATACCATTTACTATAGGAGGTGAATTTAGTAGCGATATGACACGGAGTGTTGCACACCGAAACCTACTGATTTCAACACTACAACTACTGTATAGACGTTGAGATATTATTATTGCTGAATATTAAATGAAGGTACAGTTTATTTGAATACGTTTGTTTACAGACGTGGGTAGCATTGAGACAACAACCGGAACTACCAGAAATGAAACCAGCCGTGAAGTTTTTCCTGTCTTGAGTATTGATTACAGCGTTCAAAACCATATTAAATGAAAAGTCATGAAAGAGATAAGGAGGAGAAAAGGCGTGTTTAGTTATATATGTAATGTACAATGTCTGAGTCCTCTGTTATGCTCAACAACGAACACAGCATAACAACAGCAGATCGGGCAGAGCTGCAGATCGGGTAGTCACAGGCAATGTGGCTGAGTTTTGTGCACATTCTGGAAAGTGAGAGAGTAAGCTACTACGGAGTCCCTTAAAGCAAAACAAATCTGCAGAGTCTAGAAATGTTTTAAAATCGCGATTTTTCGGTTCAGCCATTTCACAAACCGTAGGAAAGTAAAAATGCAAATTAATCGTGAAAACCGAAAAAATCGCCCAGCCCTACTTCAAAGGTCACTTCAAAGGACTCACCATAGACTGTGTCAGCGTCATACTGCTCGTCACTGGCCATGTCCTTCAGAGTCACTTCTTTAACGGAGGAACAGTCATCCTGTCACAGTAAACAAGTATAGTTTAACAAACTACAGGGTCCTAATAGTGTAATTTGAGATCCTAAGAGAATGTGGTCCGAATCGAAAATAAGAAAAACATAAAAGCAAATCACCTGTTCGTTCATCTGTTTATCCTCTTCTTCCTCCTCATCCTCCTCCTCCTCCTCCTCCTCGCCCTCCACCTCCTCCAATGAGAAGCCCTCTGTGTCCAGCTCCGTCAGCTTGCCTAAGGCCTCGCAGCCCTCCTGTTCCTGGAGCTAGTGAACAGTAGCGAGTACAGCATTAATATTTCAATCTGGGAAATACTAGCTTGTTGTTAAAACGTTTTGAAATCATTATAAAACACAGATACCTCCTCCACTTTCCGTCTGTGATCCTGAGACCGCAAGTGCTCCACAAAAATCTGGGAGGTCCTGAAACGTTTCTTGCAGACAGTGCAGGAGGAGATGACGGCTCTGCTGGCAAGCTGAGGAGAGATGAAGGGACGACAGGACATTAATGATTCTTTATATTTGAAAACAACCAGAAAAGCAGTTTGAACCATTTTGATAAAGAGATGTGCTTATCTATAACGTAAGCAGGGTTACTTTGTGTTCCTCTGTGCGACGGTGCTCTGTGAGGCTACTGGTGAAGTGGGTGTGACAGGTGGCACACCAATGCTTCAAGTCAGACCTCTTCTCTCTGCAGAAAATAAAGACAAACAATATTCATAAATCTATTCATGAAAATGACAAGCTAGGAAAAAGACCCCGTTGAAGGAGACAATCAAAAAGGCGCTGACTCATCTCTCTTATCTTTTGACTTGACACAAAACAAATGCATACTGCTTTAAACTGACCCGTCTTTAATTGCTTCCTGTAGGGACTCGTGCACTCGTGGCATCAGGGTGACCAGGCAGGCATTGCTCATGTGTTGGATCTCCATCATCCTCTGCTGGTGCGAAACACTGTTCATATGACTCTTGAAGTTCTGAAAAAAACACAACAACATTAGAAGATAATAGTTTATGAGATAACATGCATTATACGTTTCCTGCAACCTTTCAGACTAGATAACCAAGGCCTATGTATGTGAATGTGTGCGTCCATTCAACATACTTGCTGGTTGTGGCAGGTAATGCTGCAGAGATAGCAGTAGAACTTATTGGTGCCATCTGCTACACCCTCCTCTTCCTCCTGGTTGTCTGCTGAAGCTAAAGAGGCGTCTTTCCCCTCTGAGAGGAAATCCCCCTGCTGGTCCTCTTCACTCAGCCTGCCTGGTGGGGACGTAGCTGACAAATGGCTGTGCTCCTACAGAGAGGTTCAAACCAGAACTAAACCCAGTGTCCCAAAGTATTTATGTAACTGAGGCGATAAACAGGAGGTCATCAGATAGTGGTAGCCAGCATTGAGCACCACATGACCCACCTAGCGTTTGCAATAGTGATTTAGCCAATTCAAAATAGATTATTTAGCGTTCAAATTACTTTGTCTATGCCAAATAAAGACTCCTCACCTCAGTAGCTCTGCTCTCCTCCAGTGCCTCAACAACATCCGACCCCCCAGGGGAGCCTCCTTCCTCCATAAGGATGCAGTCTGGGAAAAGGGGGTAAAAAAGCAAAAATCGAAGTTATCATCTCAACTGACCTAAACTACAGTAACATTAAATGACGGCTCAGTTAAATAAAAGTAGAGTATTTAACCATCTACTCAATGTTTCTGGGGGTTTTACCTCCAGGCTGGCTGTCCTCGGTGTTGCTGTTAGTATCTGAAAACAGAAGATCTCCATCTGTATCTGCTATGGTGATCGTCTCAACACCACAGTGCTCCTTGGGATTCTCTGACCTGCAGTGAAAATAACAAGATTTAGCGAAGGAACAAATAACAAATCTTTAGGTTGGTGTAAAGTCCTTCCATGATCCATATTTCGGCTGGGTATTCTTGCTGCCTCCATGGATAAGACATTAACACAGTGGCTGTAGGAGCCATGACAAGACAAAACATTTTCCATACCCATCTGTCCTCTGCTTCTTGACTACAGGTTCTTCAAGTTGCTCCTCAGACGACTGCGTTGGTTCTTCCACTCCTCCCACGGCACCATCTGTGCGACAAAAAACAAAGTTGGAAACAGTCACAAAGAAAATGTTCAAACAAATGCTCACCATTCAACTTCTTCATAAAGTCTCACATGACATTGAACACACCCATCACATTAAACCTTAAGCATGTTTCAGTGCTGGTGATTTGCAGCTCTACCTGTTTCAGTCTTGTCCCCGGCTTCATTGATAATGCTAGCTACTGGTTGGTCGTCTGTGCTCCCTGAGGCCATCTGCTCGCTGTCCCTCTTCCTGTCAGGCTGACGGGCTGCAGCGTCCTACACAAGAGAGACCACGATAGGATCACAAATATACAACAAAGTCTGAGATAACATTGCAGCTATGAAACAAAGGTGTCTCATAGCACAAATCACTGACAACAAATTATTGTGTTTGAATTGAGTAATGTTGTTCAAATACACTTTTGTGTCCAATCAACTGTCCAAAACCCATGGGTATTTCGTATACCATCGTACAAAAACTGTAAATATTTTCATTTTTAGCTGAAACGTATTAATTGTTCTGCATTTATGCTCAAAAACTACCAATGTAATTACTATCACTTGATAAATAACATATACAAAATAATGGAGAATAATTCTCTAACCATAAACACATTGATTAATCATTTCAGCTCTACTATCAAACATCTATCATATCATACTATCTACTACAAATAAAATATACAAAATAACCACATGATTGCATTTGGGTCAAATATGACTTCATTACAATGAAAGCATTAGCTGAAGTTATAAACACATGATTTGATGCTTGCTGCATCAGTTCTTATATTAACAGATGTTTACTTGTTCTGACTAGTCTAAAGTCAGACCTAAATTAAAGTTGTCAATAATGTCATAATCATAATGGTGCTTTTGTAATTACCGCAGTAGTGGTGGAAGTAGTGGTGGAAGAGAAGGACGAAGAGGCTGTGGTGGGGGGGGTGATGTTGTTGTTGTTGTTGTAGTAGCGACTGTGCTGGTGGTACTGTCGGGCAGCTGGGTAACCCATCATGGGGGACTTCATGGCCATGCCCATGGGGACCGGGCCGAGCAGAGAGTTCCTGGACCCGGCAGTGAAGAACTGACGGAACTGCTGTCTAGCCATCCCAAAGCCCCGCATGCTACCTGAACGAGCATGAAAAGAGACGCATTCGTAAGAAAAGACGCACATTTAAACACCTTGGAAGGTGGTTATCCAATGCTTCTAAACACATTGTCTGTGTAAGTGTCCAACTAATATGTGCCTGTTCTTTATGATTTCCAGTTGTCTTTTAACTTGAATTCAAAGTGTACCCTGCATCTGCTGCATCAGTAGGGCCCCCTGCAGCATGGGATTAGGGGCCATGGACCCCTGGCACATGTTGACCATCCTGGGAGGAGGGGCTGACTGCTGAGCGCCAGGAAGGGATCTGCGCAACAAATACACATGAGTGAATAAACATAGAGCATCATTTCACAAGTACATTTGCAGATATACGTTTTATTCAAATTATTCATCAAACGTGGATATGTATTTTACACATCAGATATAACATGGACAAAGCTGCACACAAGCTGCTAATGTTAAATGTTAAAAGTGTTTTATATAATGTGCAGTTTATCAACACTACTTTTGGGAAGGCCAGATAACAGGCCTTTGCCAACTCTTAATACCTGATACAGAAAGACAATGGTGATTTGGTTGGAGTTAGAAGTTCTCATTAATGGTCACAATAACAAAACAAACTTTTTAGAAAAGTATGCCAGTGCTGCAAGATTGGGATTGATAGAAATAATATCGCATAGCTGCTTTTCTATCAACTAAATGTACTTCATAATAACAAACATAACATTTCCTACCTGGATTAAATGCCCCAACAACAAATAACCAGAGGTGGGAGAAGTATTCAGATCTTGTACTCAAGTAATAGTACAAGAGTTTAGGAATACTCTGTTACAGGTAAAAGTCCTGCATTAACTCACAGTTACTCACAAAAGTATAAGCATAAAGATATACTTAAATTACCAAAAGTACTCATTATACAGATCAGAATAATATATGATATGTTTTGAATGCTGCACAATAGCTTGTGAATGTTAATCCAAGTGTAACTAAAGTCTTATTTAAGTGTTGTTTATATTTCAAATCATTAATCCAAATGTGCAAAGTAACTAAAGATATGAAATAAAAGTAATGGAGTAAAAGTACACTATTTACCTCTTGTAATAATTGTAGTCAGGTAGAAGACATTTCATAAAATGTAAATACTCAAGTAAAGTACAATACATTTGTACTTAAATACATGTATTTAGTTACTTTACACCACTGCAAATAATGATGTATATAGACAGGCTTTACACATATTCAATTTAAAATATATACTGCCCACAGTGGGGCTTGTGTTGTGGTTTAAGGGTCAGCCACCGCCAGTCCCACATACCTCATCCGGAGGGCCCTGCCTAATCACCGGGCTCGAGTTAACGCTCTTACCGCTGTGCCTGGTGGTGGTGATGGGCGACATGATGCCGAGGAGGCGGCTGTGGCGGAGGGGGAGGTGGAGGCTGCTGCTGGAAAAGTTGTTGTAGCTGCCGCAGGTGCTGGTGAAATTGTTGCTGCTGCTGCTGCTGCTGCTGCTGGTGGTGGTGCGGATTGAACATAACGGGCTTTAATTTCCTCCGTTGATGTTACACAATGTAAAGACCACCAGCGGTAAGGTGACACTGTTTTAAAAACCCTCAAGAGGAGGTGTCTCTGAATGGAGAGAGAACAAATTTGTGTCATTATCTGTCCCGTTGTCTTTGTTGTACAGACGCATTCAATAACAGTGCGCACCTCCTGAGACAGCGAGTCGCTCTCATATTTCTAGATGACAACTAGCTAGCACTAGTCTAGCACGTAAGCTAACAACAATTTTCTTTTTTTGGTTTGCATGGTTTATTTATAATTCCTTCACCTTGTTAGCTAACATCATAACGGGAACCGTGATTTTTTAGAAGAGAGCAACATGTTATTCAATAACGAACACAAAATAATGTTAGAAAAAAATGAACAAGCTACACCTGCTCTGAAACAAACGAAGCTAGCTACATTAGCCACCGCACAGTGACTGAACACAACAAGTTAGCTTAGCTTAGCTTCAAAATAGCTAGCAAACTTACGGATAAAAACACAGCGGCTTCAGGGGTACTATCTACATGTTACTATAGCAACAGTTGTAACGACTTACATCTCAGAGGAAAGCAGCGATGTATTGTTGATAATCCAACTAAAATAATAGCAGAGTTTAATTCTTTCTCTCAGTCCCGGGTACAACTCGCATAAGGCAGCGAACCGTCTTCAGTGTGGTGAGGTTACAACATTGTGTTGCCCCCTGGTGGCTGTCTGGAGAGCTGGAAATAATATGCTCCCATCATAAAATAGCTTTAGATAATGTAGCTATTTATGATTATAATTAAAAAGTTAGTGATTACATCCAAAATCACAGTGGCCTCTTTAATTAAATATCTCTTATACGTTTTTAAGCTTTTGCATGTTACACTTGAAACACTAGCTAAATGTAAAGAATTCATAAAAGTGGAACATCATTTTACACTAGCATCCACTGGTAATTATGGAAATGGAAAATAAATCATGTTGAAACAAACACTGCATTGTAAATATATACATTGTATACAGCAGTAAACAATGGGCTACATTATAGTATATGTATATGATAATATTATTGTAGGCTATAGTTTGTGTCGATTGTAGGCTATGTTGTACCCATATAAAAACACTATATACCTGCATTTACAAATGTTTTCAATTGTATTTATTTGGTATTCATACTTTAGTATACACCATATTTGAATGCTTTATTTTTACATTAGATAAGAAGTTGTAGCCCCCTGGCCTCTGTCCAGGGTTCTAACAGATTCAGCGCCATGGACAGATCTATAAGTCGGCAAAAACATTGCAACTATACGTAAAATGTCCCACCTTCAACTTGCAAAAAACAGTCAAACAAGATTTAACTTTAAAGAAAAAGATAAACAAGACATCCCTTTACTGTTAGCAGCACAGTTTGACAGAAAACTACAGTGAGAGTAAATCAGTGTCACCACCAAGCGGTGTGCATGGGGAACTGCAGGGATCTCTCCAGAGTCCTCATCCTCCCCCCTGCTGCGCTCGGTGGAGAGGAGTAGTGTACATGCTCGGTGGCGGAGATAGTCATATAGCTGAGGTGATCTGACACACCGAGGGGCTGCAGTCAATGAAGGGGATAACCGAAAAGTGATCCGGTGTGTGCGGAAAAAGTCCCTTGATACGCGAGGGTGGCGAGGAGGGACGAAGAGGAAAATAAGAGATTAATCCCTCCCTGCTCTGACAAGGAAGATAGACTGCCCATTGCATCGCAAAGATGGGGAACCAGGGGATGGAGGATTTGATTCCTCTGGTGAACCGCATGCAGGATGCCTTCTCCTCCATCGGGCAGAACGCGGACCTGGACCTGCCGCAGATCGCTGTGGTGGGCGGCCAGAGTGCAGGGAAGAGCTCGGTGCTGGAGAACTTCGTCGGGAGGTAAATAGCTTTTCCAGGAAATGCATGTTGGTGCATCACACAAGCGGACGCAATCGCTTTCATTTTTTTTTCACTTAACCCCCTCCCCATCCCCCCTCTGATGCAGCTTTGAATACACCTGCCTTGGTTAAAAGGTTTACATGGTGGCACCTTTTAACAGTTGTATCCCTCTTTCACAACACCAAAGCGAGGAGATTATTTTGTTAGGCCAACATAAATCCCTGATGAAGTTAATCTGATGCATTCAAGGATCCACACATTGCTGTTGAAATGACTTTGCATTCAACATCAAACCATAAGTGATTTAAGTGTGACATTTTTCTAAGTGGGTTTCTAAACTCTATAACTTGGTCCAAAATGTCACACATTTGCACCGTTTATCAATACAAACCTTATGACATCAGTCACAGGGGCAGGGGCAGCTTTTACGCTGACTTCCTACACACAATTACAGGCAGCTTGATGGATGTGATGTTTGTTTTCTGTGGCAGGGCTACCATTTTGATGTCCGAATCAGGACCTGCAGGCAAGAGGCAACACTGTTGTGTGTGTGTGTGTGTGTGTGTGTGTGTGTGTGTGTGTGTGTGTGTGTGTGTGTGTGTGTGTGTGTGTGTGTGTGTGTGTGTGTGTGTGTGTGTGTGTGTGTGTGTGTGTGTGTGTGTGTGTGTGTGTGTGTGTGTCTCTCACTGTCAGAGCTACTCCTGATGCAAAACAAAATGAGGGGAACACATCTGATCTATTATGCTGCAGTATGACCTTGCATATAAAGAGAGAGAGAGTCCACCTGGGCTTTGAGCCGTTGCAGCTCAGCTCATCCATCTGTCTGTCAGTGCTTATGCTGTAAGTGAAGCTTACTAAATGCAGGCAACAACATTGGTGTCACTACCTTACTGTTGTCAGCTCTCTATGCTTGTGTTTCACTTGATCTGAAGATTTTTTGTGGTGTGTGTACTGGAAAGTACTTTGCTCCAAACACCACAGGTTAACTATAGTGCTGTGTGTGTGTGTGTGTGTGTGTGTGTGTGTGTGTGTGTGTGTGTGTGTGTGTGTGTGTGTGTGTGTGTGTGTGTGTGTGTGTGTGTGTGTGTGTGTGTGTGTGTGTGTGTGTGTGTGTGTGTGTGTGTGTGTGTGTGTGTGTGTGTGTGTGTGTGTGTGTGTGTGTGTGTGTGTGTGTGTGTGTGTGTGTGTGTGTGTGTGTGTGTGTGTGTGATTCAGCAGTATTTCATGCAAGGTCAGACTATAGTCACTCTTTGGCTCCAAGCCAGTTCAGCACTAGGCCTAACAAGAACAAGAACAACATGTAATTTCAACTATTGGAGAGAGTCCACCTGTGCAGTAACTCACAATATTCACGTTCCCTCTTTTCTTACATTGGTTTCACAGTAGGTTCTGGAAGTTCCCCTGATGGCCAGAGTGCTTATCCCCATTGTAACAGCTCAGTAGGCGAGGCATGGCCACTGTTTACATGTCAGGGTAATCCACACTTAATGCTACCTGCATCTCAGCTTTGTTTAAAAAGGGCCATTTTTAGAATTAAGAAAAAAACTACACCAATTTAGCATTGCACTATATCCAAGGAAACAAGAGATTCACTTTAACAGTAACCTTATTTCATCATGTTGGTTAACATTTTGGTGACATTCATAGTTAAACAAATGCAGTATCGCAATGTCAGAAATGATTGATTCTATGTCCATACTTTGTACCATAATAATTATGAAAGGCCTACTTAAAAAGCAAACTTTACATTTGTAGAATATATGTTGACTATATATTTACAGCTCTTTTTGAAAGGTTTTGCTCAAATATCAGTTAATCAATGAAAAACACAGGATTTTTCGTTTTCCTTTTCTTTTAAGTAATTACTTTACACTCATTAAGGGGGCTCAGCTGTAGTCATGGAAACAGCTTGAGTCTAATCACACTGCTTTACCCGAGGGACCGGGGATGCATAGAGAGAGAGAGAGAGGGAGAGATATTGTTATTGCATGCTCTCTCCTGCTCTCTCCTAGTCCAGCTGCAGTGACGTCGCTCAGGTCCTCCCATCCTCCTTCTCCCCCATTGTGTTTGTGTTATCTTCCCTCGCCCCCCACCCACTTACTACACGCTGTACTGTGTGTTTAGTTGCCACACTCGTTCTTCCCTTCCATAGATGCCTCTCATTTCATGGGATGTTTCCACCAAACCAGCTATCATCTTTGGCTACTATTAGGCTAATTGTTCTCCCTCTTAACAGTTCATATTGCTGCTATCGGTTAGCAAAGACAACCAATACAAAAGTATAGAAGACCTATACAAGAGACACATTAAGGGCTTGTTTGGGTTTCCTTTTATCACGTCATGCAAATTATAATACATAGGTTATATGGCTTTTACGGACACACTAGCAACTAGAGAATTCATTTAAAGGAATTAGAAACCGCTGCTCCTTAGTTCACAATGACACGTTTCCTTATCATCTGGATTGGAGGTGTAAATCAGGGACAAGGACAGGTTGAGGAGATACACGGTGCCTGAGGTATGAGGGAGCATGTGAGGACGCTAAGTGTTTCTTCTCTGTCCTTCAGTTTTTCATCCTGCTTTCATAATTTGTCCTCAGAGAGAGTTTTCTGTTCTCTTTGTTTTAATCGCTCAGTTCTCTGTTTATCACCTCGGTTCAACTTCCCATTCTCAGGGTTTGTCTGCGTCATTCAGTTTAAGCGCTTTGTTGTTGTCTGAAAATTAAAGTGCTCCACTCCAAAGTAGAGGCAGCTAGGTTAAACTCAAATGACAGGGATACAGACACTCTCTTTTTGAGCAATTTACATCAAAGTCTGCCTTCACAAACAATTCAGTTCATATCTTTATTGTTTTCCTTTCTCGTCTTACACAATAACATGTTTAGACATGTTTGGCTGGTTATCTAGGGATAACACTTTTTCTTCTATTTTTGGATGAAAAGCAGATTTTCATGTTTTGAACATTAAGAAAAAGTGATAGGGCAGTAGATATCGTTTTAGGCTGCATATGGTGATTATTTTCATTACCGTTTCATCTTTTTTTCCCATACATAGATAACCAGTCTATAAAATGTAAAATAATGTAATCAGCAGCTGCCAGTTATAGAACAGATAATGACACAAAAGAAAAAAATCAGTTGCTGTTAATAATAATGCTTGTCATTAAACCCTGTCATTTGACTTAAAGCAGCAATAAATCCATATCAAGATAGTTTAGTTTAATTGAATTAGCCATTAATACATTTCAGTTCCATGTTGAACACACAGGTTCAGCATCACTGAGCGGTCTTCCTCACCTTTGTCCCATATGCCTGCGTGTAATTCCACAGTTAAGAAGACATTTTCCAGCATTGAGACTGAGTACAACCCGTTTCCCACCCTGGGTCGGTCACACAGTCTGTTAGCCTCCCACGAGTCTCATTATCAGAAACAAAGCGAGATGTTCCCGCTCTCCAGAGCCCGACACAGGCCGGGCCAGCTGGGGCAAACCTGTGTGCAGGTGAGGACGTTTGGTGACATGTTGACATTTGATTCAATTCAACATTATTACATGAACAGAGGCACATTGTATCTTAAAATAAGAGTTGAATTAAGCTGTCTTTTGGTGATGTGTGGTTATAGAGGATAATTGCTTTTGCACATTCATCTTTTTATACCTAATTTAAACTGCTAAATTATATCAAGCAGTGTGTTCAAACAAGTTTCAGTATGAAAATGGGCTGAATTTTTTTATTTTTCACATTTGGTTATGTTATTTGATTAAGTTAATAGGCGATACAAACTAAAGTCACAAATCCACCTATAATACTGTCTAAAAAAGAATGGTGTATGTTCTTATTTTGGTCCTGAATGCACTTTTCAGCACCAAGGAGGGCTCTTCCAAAAACAGCTGATACTAAATCAGCATCAAAGTTGCGTTCACCCGTAAATAGAACGCATAGAACTGAACTTTCCTCTTAGAATAGCTTTTCATGTTTATTATCAATATGATCATGATAGCTTAAGGATACCCATGTTTATTGCCAGCATGTTGGATTACAGAAACAACAAGAGAACACTTTTGTTGTTGTAACTCTCATTGTAAGCCCTGCATGAATCTTTTTTGCAATAATTACTTAAAGGGATGTGGGGTCAATAGCTGAACTGCCGAAGGAGAAATTAGTCACATAATTGGGATGTACTCAAACCCAGGAGGCTGCTGCTGCTGCTGCTGCTGCTGCTGCTGCTGCTGCTGCTGCATGGTGCGCAGTTGATCCTAGTCAAGCACTTTTTTATCAGTGAAGACTGCAGGCACCAGCGCAAAGCAGAAACATGAAACTACAACACACACTTTTCTCTCCCTGCTGCCTGCCAGCAATATTCCAACCCCCACGCAGAGATTAAGTTAATGATATATAGCTGGTTTCATGAGTTACATAACACAGAGAGGGCCGGAAGCCTCACGATGAGCAGCAGCAGCTTCCATCATAGGAAAGATGAGGACAGTACAGTGTCTTCATTGTTGTCAAATAAAAGGAGGGGGTAGTGATATAGAAACACAGGGAAGAAGAGCACTTTAATAATTTACAGATGATGATGCTGCGATTATATAAACTACCCAGCAGCATTTAGAAATTCCTGGTTTGTTCTTAAAAATAAATAAATGAGTCATTAAACAAATATATGACCCTGTACTGTGAACAGTGGTTAAACAGTCTCTTAACATTGTGTCCGATACTAATAGGGATGCAACCAGCAATTATTTTCATCATTGATTAATCTGCTGTTAAATAATTGATCAATTGTTTGATCTTTATAATGGCAGAAAATAGTGGAAAATGGCCTTCAAATTTAGCAAAAAGCCCAGCTGTACTTGTTTTGTCTGAGCAACCCTTCAAACTAAAAGAGTTTGTTATCATCATCAGCATCAAATCTTTGCTGCTGAGAAGCTATAATTAGGTCATTCTAAGCTTTATTTCTTTAAAAATGTTTAAATAAATATCAGTTTTTGCAGGATCTTTTTCAGGATATAAGAAGTAAATTGCTACACCAAAAAAACAAGTTGCAGCTCTTAAAGTATTGATAAAAACATTGATGTAAACTACATTTGTCACATGTGAGAGGGAAATCAGTCAGGGAATGACAGACTTGTCCTGATACTGCTACAGAGGATTACCACTAATCTCTGTTTGGGCCATAGTTCACCAATCACTCTCCCATTGGCTCTGCTCTAATCTGGATGACCACCACCCAGCAACTGGCCATATCATTGGCTCCTTCTTCTACTGTGTCTGACAGCACTATGTGTGGTTGTGTGTGCCTGTGTGTGTTTGCGTGTGTAAATTCATCATCAGAAAACAGTCTCATCTTTCTAAAACCCAAATACCGGCAATAAACCCGTTTCTGATTCTGATTCTGACCAACAATACAGCTTGTTGAGTTTGTGTTGCATCATTTTGAAAGATTAGATTTCACATCTCACTCCCTATTGGCCATTCCCTTGTTTTCTTTTAAAGCAAGTCACAGCATAACAAAAACACAAGAACATCCAACCAATCTGGAAATGGTGTGATATATTAAATGTATGTATGCATTTTAAAATAAATTAGAAATGGTATATTTTACCATTCATGACTGTTCTGACATGACTTCAGCATTTTTATTATTAAACATGTATGGAACATTTCTTTTGCACATGAAGCCTCATTGTACTGATGAAAAGTGAAGTGCTGAGAGAAAAGGTGTGTGTGTGTGTGTGTGTGTGTGTGTGTGTGTGTGTGTGTGTGTGTGTGTGTGTGTGTGTGTGTGTGTGTGTGTGTGTGTGTGTGTGTGTGTGTGTGTGTGTGTGTGTGTGTGTGTGTGTGTGTGTGTGTGTGTGTGTGTGTGTGTGTGTGTGTGTGTGTGTGTGTGTGTGTGTGTGTATTTTACCAGGCTGCGGCAGGGGCTTTCCCCATGACGAGAGGCAGTCAATAAAATGTTGCTGCACTTTTGCAAAAGCTTTATTTCTCATACCTTTTTTTTCACAATTTAAACATAAAACAGTTTCCAGCATTTGATCAACTGTGTGTATTTTGGCGAGTATCTGTCCAGGTGCACATGTGAGTGAATGCTCTCAGGCGTACTTTCACCTCTAGTGCGTGTGTGCTTGTGTGACAGGACTATTTCGAAATGTTCAGCTTGGATAGAGTGACAGACTATGAGTGAATTAATGATTTAGTGGCTGAAAGTTTCTTAAAAAAAAAATCTCTGTTTGACACTGATCTGTGGTAACACAAGACGCTAAAAGAAATCAATGAAATTAATCTGATTGGGGCTCGGCTACGACTCTCTAAAAGTGATGCTCAGCGTTTCTGTGACCTCCCCCGACCCACAGTATTGATTATTCAAAATCCTTTAAGAAACTGTTAATGGGTCAAATAACCAGGCAGTGTGCATTTTTGTTTTATCTGATTAATTCAAATTTGACAAATCAATATAGTGCACCACATTCATATAAAAGAATACCCCCATATATATTACATAATAACCTAAACTATAATTCATTGGAAAAATATCTGTTTATGTTGTCATGGTATGAATAATTAACAATATTATAGATGGACAAAGTGGGTAAATGTTGTTTCTGTACTGTGTGCACTTAAAGGTAAGTGCTTGTTGAAGGTATCTTGTTTTGACCTTAACTTCTCTATGCCGTCTATCCTCTCTCCCTGTAGCAACACATAATTAATATCAGTTTAGTTTATTTCCCAGTTTACTCCTTTTTTATTTGTTCTTTTATTTTTCTCCTGTGCATCTGTGGGTAGGGCAGGTGGGTTGTCTCTGAGCTTTTGGCAGTCATGTAAGTGTGAGTGTTTTCATCTTCACTCCACTGTGGGCGGGGGACACACAGAGAGACTGTCCCGCTCTCAGCAGAAGATGAGTAAACAAAGAGAGACAATCTTTCCCATACTGTAGCAGTGTGTGTAGGTGTGTGTTTGTGTGAAAAACGGATTCTGTCGGTGGCTTCTCCTCTCTTTTTGGAGCATCTTTGTGATGGCAGTCTGAGGGGAGGATGAGGAGGAGTAAAGTGAGAAGAAGACCTGCAGTTAGAGCCATCTGTCTTCTCTAAAGGGTTTCCAAATACACACAATCTTACTTACACTGGCAGGCAGGTAGAGCAGCAGATGGACACACACACATCAGAGTTTCCTTTGTTGTATCAAGCCTCTTTATAACAACAATCACTGACATCATAATGAAGCTCATTGCTGCTGTGTTGTTCAGTGTAGCAGCTGTAGAGGATTGGCAAACATTAGCAATGATGTCTTTTCATAATTTCACTTTCCAACAAAGCGCAGGTGGGAAAGGATTAGGAAAGACTCATCTGCAGAACTTGTGATTAAAACACACACAACTTTAAGCAATCTTTTGTCACCTTGAGCATTTGAGTTGTTTGAATTCGAATGATTTTATAGTCTATTGATTTGATCATTGCCAATAGACTTACATGTTTATACAGTATGTTGATCCCTCTCAAAGTATGAATAAATAAATGCCAGAAATGTACACTTAGGGTAGTCGGACAGCAGTGTTGAATGGAACGTTTCAGGTATAACCGTAAAATGTATGGTGTTACTAGTTGGTATACGGTGGTTATGCTAAGCTAACTCACTTATGGTTCCAGCTTCATACAATTTGATCTTCTCCTGTCACTCTTAGCATTTACCAAAATATTCATTTAAAGCTAGAGTACAATGTATGTATTATTACTAACACTTATTTACAATATACACTCAGAGAATGATCTAATAACATTAAATAATAGTAGTGCCTTTCTCTGGTTTAGGCCACATTTAGAGCAAAAGCAGTTCAGCTCATGACTCATGTATCCCAACTGCCTCAGGCTTTGCTTGTCCAAACAGAGGCCTCATCTATTTCGTGGACATGGCACTCAGATAACAAAGTATGTTTTATTTCAAAGAAACTTTAAAATACTCTCATGCTGACAATATAAGATGGAAAATTACAGTAAGCCCCTTGTTATAGCCCCCTTTTCTTTTTTTTATCGTTCTGGTTTAGATGTACAATAAAATAGCAGAACACCAAAAAGGACATTAAGTCTGTTGGGACCAGAGCTGTTGTGTGAGTGTTTGTTGTTATTTAGCACTGCACACACAAACATGCATTTACACTTACTTCTGGTCTGCACTTTGCTCACATTTCCTCACGATGCTGATTCATTATCACTGACTCATGTTCCGCTGAGTTTCTGACATGTTGTGAGTCATATTGTTGTCTCTTGTATTGTTGTTTGTTTAACTGACTATCTTCCCCTCTGTCTGTGTTACAGGGATTTCCTCCCCCGTGGTTCTGGCATTGTGACTCGTCGTCCTTTAGTTCTGCAGCTCATGACCTCCCCCACAGGTAAAAACATCTAACCCATAATACATCTGAGGGTTCTTTGTTCTGTCAGTGATGTGTTCATCGTGTATACATGGGTATGTGTTTGTATTTTCCTGGGTGGGCCATAGACAACTTGTTCCTGCCTCGGTTTGAGAATAAAAGGGTCTTCTAAATCAAACATTTGAAACAACTTTTAATTTACAGTAAGCTCCTATTAGGGTTCTTGTCAGCATATTGTGGGCATTAAGCAAAGCAATTCGGCACTGGTTTTAACATGAAAAAACCTTTTAGAAACATTTAGCTTTCAGTTCACACTGTTGCAAACCTTCTCTCTTGCCTCAGGACTTAAAAAAGCCTTCCTCCTCCACACTTCTCAAGGGATAAACTTCCTTTGGCATCTTTTCCTCTTCATTTATTTCTACAAACTTAAGAGTAATGCAACATCCTCCTGTTACCATGGTTACACTTCATTAGATTATTGCAAGGTCTGCTAATAAGCTTATCCTTTCAGCCTGTTCAGAAAGAGTAAATCAGAAAATATACATGGTGTATTTAAATACACGCTTTTGGCTGCTGTATGATCGTCTGCCAGTAGATTTTAAACTGTGACAAGGCTCACAGAGGCAACATATTCTAAAGCTCGGTCCCATTTGCTGCAATTTGCATCAAAATTAGTTTTTCTCACTGAATCTCACTGAAATCACAAACACTCCTTTCCTTTTTTACAATTGCACTTTTAATGATTTCTCCTATTTTACCTTATATTGCAGAATATGCTGAGTTCCTCCACTGTAAGGGCAAAAAGTTCACAGACTTTGACGAGGTGCGGCAGGAGATCGAGGCAGAGACTGACCGCATAACAGGGGCCAACAAGGGCATCTCCCCGGTGCCCATCAACCTGCGGGTCTACTCCCCTCATGGTGAGAGACGCAAAAATCTATTTCTTTTTTTTGAAATTATTTTCTTATTCAGCTTTTCACATGTATACAGTCATAGATAATACAATATTCTCTGTAAGCCTTCTGTAGTTAACAGTGAAATCACAAATCAAACATACATAGATGTGGATAATACAGAGGCAGGCCTCACCGACCTTCAAACATGCTATAACATACAGTATGAACATAAACACGAACAAGGCTATGGGGGTGTACCTGCAACTTATTCAAACAAGGGGGCCATAGAAAAAAAATACTAAAAACAAAAATCCCTTCTAGACAAATGATGGTCGTATTGGTGTAACATATATTATCAATTTTTCACATCTTGACAAAAAGATTCCCTGTAGCAATCTCAAAGCAAGGGTTATCCTTTCCATCTTGAAAATATCATAAACATGTCAATGCCAAAAAATGTCAATCCACTCATCCAAAGTAAGTTTTCCTGGTTTTAACCACATTCATGGCCTTCTGGCAAGCAGCACTCAGGATCCGAAATAGATATTTATCTTTAGAGGAAACAATTGCTGGTGGTAAAGCACCCAAACATAACGATTCAAATGTAAATGGAATGTATATCTGAAAAACCTTTTGTAAAACTCCATGAACCTGCTGCCAGAAAGGATTCAATGATGTGCAAGACCACACAACTCTATTTCTTCACAGATTTGGGCTGACTTGTCTTGCATGTGTGATCATCAATAATTTATGTACCACCACGCTTTTTATTTGGCAACAATCTGCTTCTGAAGAAGATCTTGCAGTTCTCTTATCTTCGTCCTGTTCTCTTCTCCCCTCACAGTGCTGAACCTGACCCTGGTGGACCTGCCGGGGATGACCAAAGTGCCGGTGGGCGACCAGCCTGCAGACATCGAGGCACAGATCAGAGAGATGCTGATGCAGTTTGTCACCAAGGACAACTGCCTGATGCTGGCCGTCTCCCCGGCAAACTCTGATCTGGCCAATTCTGATGCTTTAAAGATAGCCAAAGAGGTCGACCCTCAGGGTGAGTGCACGCACGCACGCACGCACGCACGCACGCACGCACGCACGCACGCACACACACACACACACACACACACACACACACACACACACACACACACACATTTACATGTGCTAACTGCCAAAGGCTAAAGTAGAGTAGGGTCACACAACTCAGTCTTCATCTGAACTTTAAGTGTTTTTTTTCTGTTTTTCTGTGTTTTACAAATAAAGTTTATTTCAAATAAATGCTTTTTATCAGTATAAGAGTAAACAAAAAGTGTCCAACTTGTCCACTGTAGTGATACAATGCTGTCTTAATATGTAATCATGACATGTCATTTATTGAAAAAAATACTTTTTCATAAGAATATTCATTCAAAACAACGCTTCAGAAACACTTCTTACATAACACCTATTGTGCAGGACCTTCGCTTGTACTTAGTATCGTAAGTATTTCTATCTTGTGATATCTTTTCATTTTCTTAAGGAAATATGTAAATATGCGAATGCTAAAACAAATATTGGTGCACATCATGCATTTACTGGCATATTGTATTGTGTGTGTGTGTGTGTGTGTGTGTGTGTGTGTGTGTGTGTGTGTGTGTGTGTGTGTGTGTGTGTGTGTGTGTGTGTGTGTGTGTGTGTGTGTGTGTGTGTGTGTGTGTGTGTGTGTGTGTGTGTGTGTGTGTGTGTGTGTGTGTGTGTGTGTGTGTGTGTGTGTGTGTGTGTGTGTGTGTGTGTGTGTGTGTGTGTGTGTGTGTGTGTGTGTGTGTGTGTGTGTGTGTGTGTGTGTGTGTGTGTGTGTGTGTGTGTGTGTGTGTGTGTGTGTAGGTATGAGGACCATTGGTGTGATCACAAAGCTGGACCTGATGGACGAGGGGACAGACGCAAAGGAAATCCTGGAAAATAAGCATCTCCCACTCAGGAGGGGTGAGCCATGGATGTATAATAAGAACTGGATACAGCGTGGGAGGCGGGGCCTCATTCATTCCTATGAGAGTTGCTCATTAGCGCATGATGATAAAATGGCCCAACTTTTGAGAGAGCGAAACGTCACAGATTA
The DNA here is from genome assembly GCF_902827115.2 of Pseudochaenichthys georgianus. Lineage (NCBI taxonomy): Eukaryota > Metazoa > Chordata > Actinopteri > Perciformes > Channichthyidae > Pseudochaenichthys > Pseudochaenichthys georgianus. Next base: position 16,060,189 of record NC_047514.1, on the reverse strand, counting down.
CCCGGCATGCCTGAGAAGTACCCGTATGTGCATGCGCAACTTTAACCAAAATGCTCGTTCACATCAAGCACGTCAATTTGCGTACACGTAACAGCACCGCGCGTTCATGACAGCATGGTAATGATTTGTTATTATGATGGATTTGATCTTAACGAGGTGGCAGTTAGCGGCTAGCTAGTAATGATGCTAATGTACACATCAATCGTTATGTACTTATATTACGTTGTAAATTAGGATCTAGTGATATCCAAGCAACAGAGCTTCATTTAGCATGACATAATTATTGCACTGTATATATATATACAGTGCAATAAGCTTCTTAGTGCAATAATAAGCTACAGGGACGTTAATCTAACGTCGGTAATATTAACTTTATTCAATACAACATTTACGGTACAAGATTTAATCATACAGCCCATGTAGTATAATATTTTACAAATGATGAATTACAGCAAACATGTGCAATATATCCATTATTACAGCTCCGTGGGATGGCAGTAAGGCGATATGGGTCCGTTGTTATTGTGCATCCATGGGTAAAGATAAACGCATGTGGTGCTGAACACGTAACATGAATGTGCCAGGGGGCGCGGTCCAGTTGGTTAGATGCGCGTTCATAATGCAGAGGGAAATAACTCTCAGAATAACATTATTAGCACATTTTTACAACTTGACGAACGAATGTTTTTAATAAGGGCTATACAAGTGTTCATACTGGGTAGTTTATTTAGTTTTTAAAAAAGTATCCAATGATTTACAGACCACTCTTTCCCCATGTAAGTCAATGGGAAAAAGTGTTTCCGGGCCTGGCAACCAAACGGATGTGCAGTACCGCCGTTTGGCCACCACGAATATTTTCATCTGAGTCCGGCGCACTTCCTGGGGGCTTGGGGTGAGCGCACACACACTTTCACACACATCACTTCCTTTTGAAAGACCGACCAATCAAATTCATTCCATTGATTTATTTTAGCTTCTTGTGTTACCCACAGATCCGTTTCAGACAGAAATATTCATTAAATAAACGTTCAGCCACTGAATCATTCATTTATACAAACACACACACACACACACGCACACGCACACGCACTTTTTTCTTCTCTTTTTAGGGCCCTCACAAAAAAACACTCTGTTTCCCTCTTGTGGTAGTAAGGAAGTCCTACAAAAAAATGCTCAAAACCCAACAAAAAAAATACAGAAAAACTGCAGATGGATGTAAGGAGGGGGTTATGATGAAAACATTACTGAGTGTGAAATGAAAAGACAGAGAGAGAAATGTGGAAGAGGGAAAAAGCAGTTAAGAGAAAAACAGTGTATGTAGGAGCTGGCGTGTGTTTTGCGGGCTGCCCTTTATTGCTATGTGCTGATGCGGTACTTTTCTTTTCCGTTTCTACTTGGTTAGGACCCAGGCATGTGCTTTGGAATATTTTCCATGTCTTTTGTTTTTTTATATGCCCCCCCTCTTTCTTTTGCTCCCCGTCTCTCTCTGTCTAATCTGGATGTTCACATTTTACAAGGCTGCTGGCTCACAGTTGCATTTGTTATAGAGCATGAAACAACCTTTAAGCGAGTGATGCATGAGAAAACTTAACTGGAGGTGAAATAGGATCGGCGTGAACTCTCCTCTCACTTTTTATTCTTTCTGTCTTTAAAACTGGACACACACATAGAGACATTTATCCATCCTCCCTTCCTTCCTATCCTCTAATCATACCGTCACTTTATTATTTTCTTGAATCCAATGTCCTCTGAAATGTTTTTAAAATCAATCAATCAATCAATCAATCAATGTTTATTTATATAGCCCAATATCACAAATGCTACATTTGTCTCAGTGGTCTTCACAGTTTGTAAAGAATATCAGTATGACAATACGACACCCTCTGTCCTTAGACCCTCACATCGTACAAGGAAAAACTTCCGGAGAAAACCCACAGTTTAAAGGGAAACATGGGAGAAACCTCAGGGAGAGCAACAGAGGAGGGATCCCTCTCCCAGGACGGACAGACGTGCAATAGATGCTGTGTGTAAATCGAAAAGATAATACATTTACAACATAGGTAATAAAAGATTATTAAACACAGTTTTAAGCGGTTTGGTTCTGGATGAGCTGTTCATTTTTGGTTTAACTGATCCGACACAGTTTAATCTCACATTAGAACAAACTGGGATTGCGCCGGGCCCTTTATTTTTTACATACGAAATATCTTCCATTTAAATTTCCAGTCAGGCCACAGCTATTGAATCTGTTCCAGTCTGCTCTCAACATTTTCAGGAAGTGATAAAAAGAGTTGGATCTGTTTTTCTGCAAATCTCTCAGCGTTGCAGACTGCATTGTAAAATGTCTCTTGTGTGTCCAGGTTACATTGGGGTGGTGAACAGGAGCCAAAAAGACATAGACGGTAAGAAGGACATCAATGCTGCTATGGCCGCTGAGAGGAAGTTCTTTCTGTCCCACCCCGGATACAGACACCTGGCCGACCGCATGGGAACCCCCTTCCTGCAGAAGACCCTCAATCAGGTGTGTACAAGTAAAACAGAGTGAGAGTGTCAGCAACAGATTATTCAACGTCCATTGAATCTATACTGAATCATGACAGATCGTACATCAAATTATGAGTCTGTTTTTTTTTTCAAGCAATGTAATTTTAAAGGTCACCTATTATGCAACATTAACTTTTTCCTATCTTTTATACATAAATATGTGTCTCCTCTGTAGAAAGAGATTCTGGAAGTTTCAGGACAAAAGATTCTCTCACTTTTTGTCCTGATCCATTTATATAAAAACCTGTCTGAAAATAAGATGATCAGATTTTGATGATGTCATAACGATATTTTGCCCATAAACCAACCAAGGTAACCCCCGCCCACCTTATCACCTGAATCTCCTCCTGAATAGAGCACCATTAGGCGCTTTCACACCGGAGTACTTTTCCCAGGAATAGTTCCGATAGTTCCTGGGATTTTGCGTTCACACCAAAAAGATCTGGAACTAGAACTTTTTTTTGCAAACCTTTTCACCCCTTTTTAGTCCCTGCTAGAGAGCAGGGACTTTCCTGGGGAGAAAAAGGTTCCAATTTCTGAATGGCTGGGCGAATTGCAAACCACGCCCCGTAAAACTCCGAAAAGTTTTGTGAAGCCGCCATTGTATTTGCTGGCATTAGCATTATTAGCATTAGCCCAGCGCACCAACGGAGAGAGACTAACTTATGGCAACACAAAAAAAAACATGGGAGCGGTGGAGTGATGAGGAGGTGTCGGCGTTCGGCGTTCAGTCCAACTCCGGGGACTTCGGGTGGCAGTATACGCCGTGAAGTTGTTTGCGGCCTGCCAGTAAACCCAAAGCAGAAGAAGAAGAAGTGACGTCAGCGGCTTAATTTGCCTAATCCTCCCTCAGGGAATTGTGCAGCACATTACTGAATGTACTCTGTTACTTTCCACCACTGGTTCTGACTCTGACCTTTGACCTGCACAGCAACTGACCAACCACATCCGGGACACCCTGCCGGCCCTGAGGGCCAAACTGCAGAGTCAGCTGCTGTCCATAGAGAAGGAGGTGGAGGAGTACAAGAACTTCAGACCTGACGACCCATCCCGCAAGACCAAGGCTCTGCTGCAGTGAGTACACAGAGGAAGTAGCCTACAAATGAGGTAAAAACTGAATAAAAGACTGAACAATATTTCTGTCCTCTCCTCAGGATGGTGCAGCAGTTCTCTGTTGACTTTGATAAATGTATCGAGGGCTCCGGGGACCAGATAGACACCGCGGAGCTGTCAGGAGGCGCCAGGATCAATCGCATCTTCCACGAACGCTTCCCCTTCGAACTGGTTAAGGTCCGTGTCTTTCGGATTTAGTTTTTTGGGTGGAGGATTTCAGAATCAGAATTAAGTTCATTGCCAGCTACGTTTACACATACAAGGAATTTGCTTTGGTTTCTGGTGGTGCATGACAAAAAGCTACTTTGAAACAAAGTGACAAAGTGCCTTACATGGTTAAAAAAGGAATAGAAAAAAGAAACCAAGATTCAAGAATCATTAAAATAATTGATACATGTTATAATGGAAATATAATTCAAAAGACAATTACATAAAATGTTGGAAATGAATGAAATCTTGCATTTATAACTAGTTTCTTTATTTTTTATTAAATATCCGCTTTTGTGAAGTGATTTAAAATATGTTACAAAATTCAAACTTAATGATAACATCTGTCGTATTGGTGTAAAATATTTGGGCTCAGGAAATTCTGGTGACTTTACATTTTTTATTAATACTACAGTCAAAAAAGGATTCACAGTGACATTAAATGTAAAGAGAGTACAAACTGTGTACAACTGCCAGTGTGTGCAGCTTAAAAACCTGAAGGAAATACCAGAAATGAGCAAGAAAAAAAGGAAATTCTTTATATCTTTAAAAGTTTATAAGAAAAATGAGGATATAAAAATGTCCTACATGAAACACATGTTCTCTCTGGTTCCCTCCGGTTCCCTCAGGTCTCTCATTCTGGGTTTCCGACCCCGACTCCCCCACAGCTACTTTTCCCATTGTCCTCTCTTCACTCTCACTTCACCTCCAACATCACATTCTACCTTCTGTTTCTCCCACTCTGTCTTCATATCCATCCACATTGTATCCCTCCCCCACATCCTCTCTGCTCACCTTTCACATCATCCCTCCTCTAAGCATTTTACCTCACCCCTTCTCGGTTCAAACTCCTTTCTCTCCCTCATTTCATTCATCCCTTCCCTCACCCTCCCTCTGAGGATATAACTCTTACCCTCTGTGACGGAGGCTTTAGAGAAATGGCCTGTCTGTTTCCCACAGTGAGAACAGAGCAGGTTGCTTCCTAACCAGAAGCTTGACTCATAAAATAGTTAGGATTTATATCTTTATAATAAATGCTCTTAAGGAAATGCCTTATCGAGGAAACGAGGAATGAATGAGTTACTGAAGTAATTAAAGTCAGCTGTTTTAAAAATGAAATATAAAGCAGATTTCTATATAGAAGGTCAGCTGTTATATCTTAGTATGAGCAAGATTTGTGGAGGAGTAAGCATGAAAAAGGTTTGCATTCTTGATGTCTAAAAAATAAAAGCAAAACGGCTAGAAACATATTTCTTGGAAAAAATAAATAGTAAAGCTTATGTGTTCTTATCCAGTCGTTGCCAATAAGGCTGGAACAACTAACTGATTGAAAAATATCTATTGCAATTGATATGTCATTTGAGATGTGTTAGTTATAATGGTGGTTATTTTAGTGAGGAATTTTGCTGAACAATTTCAGCCCCAGTTCCTTACATTTTCAGCGTGTTAATTGTTATCAGCTGACATGGTGTTTGAAAAAAAGTAATTGAGAAATTACGAAGAAATGTATAAACAAACCTCCCTGTTGTCCCTATTTGTTTTGCAGATGGAGTTTGATGAGAAAGAGCTTCGCAAGGAGATCAGCTACGCCATCAAGAACATTCATGGAATCAGGCACGTCCCCCCTCTGCCTCACCCCTCCGCCCTCTTCCCTCTCTTTCTTTCTGCTGGCCTAGCTGCTTTTAACTGACTTTTCCTATCTAACCACAAGTATTTTTAAGTACAGATTTCTTGAATTGATATTGCAATATATTTTTTAGAAAATGTTGAATTGTAGCTCTATCTTTTTTTTGTTGCCCCTCTTTTTGACTAGTTTGTGTCTGATTATATTTGGGGAAAGCTCAGAAATGGAGGGGGATTCTTTACAATTAACAATCTGAAATTAACACTTTTTACCCAACCCTCCTCCCTCCTTTTTTTTTCTTCTTCTTCTTCTTCTCCACCATCCACCTCTTTTTTTTTGGCCCTGTGGCTGGTTCTCTATCTGTCGGGCAGAACTGGCCTCTTCACCCCGGATATGGCCTTTGAGACCATTGTGAAAAGGCAGATTGGGAAGATTAAAGAGCCTTGCACCAAATGTGTGGACATGGTCATTTCTGAGCTAGTCAATACGGTTAGGCAGTGTACCAAGAAGGTAAACAATAAAAGTAAACAGTGGATAGCACTCTTTGTCTTCAAACCCCATCTGCAAAGTCCCTCTGCTGTTCACTCCCTGTAACCTGTGTGCCTACTGCCTACTGTACGCTTCGGACGCGTTGTAGAAATCTGTGCTGAGGAAAACCAGTGTGGAGGCTGAGCGGTTATCAAAATATGGCTGCCTATAAAATATTAAATATCAGAGCAGACTCAGCTCAAAACTTGTGTTGACTTTGATTCAAAGGCTTCGCTTTTACTTCCAAAAAAACCTCCAGTTTGAACAGATGATATTACCATTAATCCTTGAATCGTATTCATGCACATTTATGTTTTAGTGACCTCAGTTTGGTTGTTTTGGCACTGTCTTCTGGAGGATTTTGCACTGCTTCCCAATTCCACACTAAGGACTACTATATATGCTCTCATAGTGCACTGTTTCTGCTGATTGTATACATTAAGTCAGTGTTCTTTTTCTAATAGAACATGATGCAACATTACCTTTTTAATGCCACTGCCATTTCAATGTAACCCTGAGAAGGAACTACATGTATTTCCTATGGAGTTCTTCTGCACACAAGATATTATTTTGTTGTCGCAAGATATTACTATATAGTTATTTTCATCTTATTTGCACATATAAGTATGTTGTGTGCAAAACTAAGAGCTAGAATTTATTGTGGAATTTGGACACTTTTCTTTAAACCTCCTGCTAAAGATTATGCACTAAGTAATGATTTCAAATAGATTTTTGTAGATTTACCAAAGTAGTTTTCAAAGTACTAGACTAATAAATACAGTGGTATTCACATGTTATCATGATTTAAAGTGCCTGGCAGCCATATTGGATGACCTCAGCTCCCAGACTTCCTTGTGAGTGAGGCTGCAGCCGCGCACCTGCAGCAGACGGGAGCCATGACTTTAGTTTTGAACTCCTCCTCTGGGGCCGCACTCTCAGAAACAGACCCTTGTGAGTTTGGCCAGGAGAAAAGGCAGTAGTCTTTGTCCAAATTGATCCACTGTGACCAAACAATTTTTACAGCGGTTGGACTGCAACAACCTGGAGGCCCTGGGAAAACAAATGTTAGGCTCCCACTGGAAGTCAGAGGTTTAAAGGAGGGGTGGATGGAGCAGAGGGTCACACCAGGAGGGATCAGGGTGTTATGGCTGACCGTCGGGGGTGCACAGCTGCTGTCTCGCGGTGCTTTGAGTTTCTGGCTCGTGGAGTTGTGCAGACTGGAAGCTCTCTCTATGTTTTCTTCTTTCTCTCACCTTTTCTTTCTCTGTTGATAGAGAGAGACTCCAGCGCTGTCCTGTACTAGAATGACTTCAGGGGAATCCAAATGTCTCACTTGCATTTTCCTTCTTCTGTGCTGTTTACCCCCCCCCCCCAACCCTCACACCTCTCCTTGTCTTTTTATCTTCTTTCTTCTTTTCCATTTCCAATTCCCATTCTCCTCGTTTGTGTAATATCCTTTTCCCTCGCCATCTGTTTTCACTCTTTTGTTTTTTTGTCCCGCGCCTCCACTTTTTCTTCGTCTGACCATTCCTTTAAGTCGTCGTACATATGTTTCATTTGGTGCTTTTACTTCTCCTTTTTATCATCCTTTTTTTGTTTTCTTTCCTATTTATTTTCCTCCTCCCCCCCGTGCCCCCTGCCTATCCCTACAGGACGGGGCTGTTCACCCCCGATCTGGCCTTTGAGGCCATAGTGAAAAAGCAGATCCAAAAGCTGAAGGCGCCCACACTGAAGTGTATAGATATGGTAGTGAGCGAACTCACCTCCACCATACGAAAGTGTAGTAACAAGGTAAAATGCCAAAGAGAAGCTAGCCACCCTTTGCTATTGCTTTTAATCACTTGAAAGGGTAGACCGATGGCTGGGCATTGAAATCAGGGATATTTGTTTATATGTTAATATAAGCTCATTAGATGTTTAAACACATTACATTTTATTTTACTAGTTACATTGACCAAGTTCTTCATCGTAGTTTCGAGCATAAGCATGCTAACATTTTCATTAATGAAAGTAAAGGCAGATGGAAATGACATTAGTTTTGCAAACCAAAGTATTACACAAATTGTTATTTTTGACTTGATAATGGCGCTAAATGTACATTTATGGGATAATAAAAATCTGGCATTACTTATATTTATAATTAATATGTTCAGAATAATTAATAATTGTAAAACATTGGAATTTACTGTAGGTTATGCATTTGCAGAGCAGGTCTAATATTTACAGATTAAAGCAGAAACACTATATCTAGATTCCTCAGCCAGCAGAAATCGGTCTATCCTTACTCCAGATTTTGCTACTATTTAGTTCGCAAATGCAACTTTTTAATTTTGTCTTGGCAATTATTGGGCCTTTTATGACAAGTTAACTAATTGTTGCTTCTCAACCTGCATGATAAATACTTTTATTTGACATCATGATGTCAAAAAACCCTTTGATTTCAGGTTTGCTAAAATCCCTTTTTCCCTTTCCTCGTCAATACGAGTTAATAATAAAGTGACTGATTGTGTAGTTCCACTCACTGACCCAAGGAGGGTCTTAATATGTATCTGTTGTCCTCCATCCTGTCGTCCTCTAACCCTTTGAACCTGCTGCTTCCTTGCAAAACCCAGCGTGACCTCCTTTGGGTTTCTCTTCCCTGTCACACTTAATTTCACCTTCAGAGACAAACACTATTTAAAGATACTGTCTTATAGTAGACAGTGGTTGGGAACATCACAAAGGGGTCAGTTTGAAGTCTTCCTCCATCCCCCTTTCTCCCATCCCTGTCTCCCTGCTCCTCTGCATTGCATGTCAGTCTGAATCACTGTGAGTGCCTCTGCCTGCAGCCTTGTTTATGAAACACAAACATTTCTTTAGACAGTTTTTATGACCCTGAACACCTCAGCCTTTGTCTATCTTCAAGTTGCAATGCACCTTTCCAGTGGCACAAGTTATGTCACTTTCAATTGATTGAAAAAATCAACAATTTATTGGTATTGAACTAAGCTATGGTTGCTTTTCAATTATATTTAAACTTATTTCCAACAAATAACAATGTGACAATACACGTTTTATTGCTTGATTCTATAACATATTTACCTTTCTTTCAAAAAAGACACATGATAAAACAATTAAAAACTATAATATTTATATGCAGGCTATCTTGCCAGTGTTTTCTGAGCCTGGAGTAGTAGCAAAAGCAGCTCTTCCGCAGGCTATGCTGCTAGTCTCTGATGCATACAAGTGACACATTAAACTGTACATCACATTTTTTGCAAGTGCCTCGCATATCAGAAGACGCGGGGACACAAAGAGTTGAATGGCACAATGATTGACACTGTTATAAAGCATCTATTCATTATGGATGTCGTCTGCTTTGTAATTGGATCCAATCCAGGAAGCAGTAAATCTGCTTTAGAGCCAGAAAGAAGTCCATATCCATCACTCAACACAACCATCTGACAGACATGAAAGATGCATTGTAACTTGCAGTGTACTACTCTCTTTCTTTCTGGCGCTGTGATTTTGTTTTTCTTATTTTTCCTTTTTTCTTCACACTTCTCCAAAAGTGTTTTGTGTCTCATTGGAGGCCCACCAGCGTCTGCGTTAGTGGGTGTGCAATGAGCTCATGGAAAAAAAGACCCGCGGTGTTCTGGGAAAAGGAAGCTTTTCTGCCAGAAACATTGTTTATTCCGTTTGTGTGGTAATATCACAGACTTTGCACTATTCTCACTATTCTTCTACATTTGTTGCATAATGGTAACAAATGTAAGTTTGGATCATAAAATTGATTCTTAACGCAAATCCACCCACTGACCCCAGACTAGAGCTCCGTCTGGGATAACCCTGTTTAAAACATCACCTGTTTTACGATGTTTCTGTTACATATTTAGTTGTATTGGTGGAACTGAGTGTTGTGGTTCAGTGAGGTGAGAATATAGTGGTGTACTGAAGGTTGTGTGTTTGTTTTACTACCTACACACTTTGCTCTGTGCTCACAGCTGGCTCAGTATCCCATGTTGAGAGAGGAGATGGAGAAAATCGTAACCCAGCACATCAGGGACAGAGAAAGCCGCACTAAGACCCAGGTAACACACAACAGAAATGATGAGTACGGACCAAGTTAATTGTATTAATAATTTTTAAATTGTCTAACTGTCAGGCAAACATTGTCATTTGTAACTTCATTGGGAACGTTATGTTCAATTATCTCAGTATGTTTTGAATCTTTACTAACTTTTTGACAAAACGTTTTTTTTTACGCTGCTGCAACACAAACATTTCCCAAATTGGGATCATTAAAGTAATATCTTATCTTATCTTACATATGCCACAAGAATAAATCTAAATATAGATACAATGTGTTGAATAAGGTTACTTTGACTTGAGTAACATTATGGTAGTTTCTGTTTTAAATGATAGCATTATAACAACACTCATGACAGGTTGAAAGTCAGCCTTGCACACCAAATGAATATACAAACAACATTTGCGAAGCTATGAATTGATCCTTAGGAGATCAATAAGTGGACATTTAGTGATCTACCATATATATTAATCTTGTGTTAATAATTATAATTATGAACTTTTGAAGCTTTGGCAACATTTTAAAAATAAAGCCACTTTCTCTCTGTTCAGGTGCTGCTGTTGATAGACATTGAGTTGTCGTACATGAACACCAATCACGAGGACTTCATCGGATTTGCAAAGTGAGTTTCTCTCTTTTCTTCTCCTCCATTATAGAGAAATATATATTTATATAACGATCCACAGTCACTGCGGTGATTAGTGCTTAGAGATTTAGCAGTTTAATACCATAATACTATCTGATTTTTATTTTTTTGTGTAGTGCTCAGCAGAGGATCAACCAAATCAACAAGAAGAAGGCCGCTGGTAACCAGGTACTTTGATCACACTATCATCGCCATCAAATACTGCCAGTTTTATGAGACTTTTACAGGTTTTACTACAGTACAGCCATAGAAACAGGCTGACCTCTGGAGTGTGTTTCGTCTGTTGGCCAGCAACGTAACATCTGAACTTCATACAGTCTTTCCCTGAGGCTTTATTCTGTTAGCACTCAGCTCTCTGTTTTGTCCATGCTAAATGTAGCACGGCTATACAGTATCTTATTACCCTGGGCAACAGTCCACGTCTTACATAATGCAGTCCTGTACAGTGTGTGTGCATGTTAATGTACAGCAGTCGTCCAATTATGAAACATTTTGTCCCTTCGGTGGAAATCAAGGATAATCCAAACAATCATATTAATTAAAAACACACATACTGGCAATGTTACGAAATCCTGTCAAAAAACGAAATCTCTCCATCTGGATCTTGAACTGCATTAAATGAACAAACATGTATTATATTAGTATGACTGTTTTTTTCATTTTAGTAAGTGCATAAGGTCATGTGAATTCTTTTTTAAAATAATGGTGACAATGTTATGAAACAAGAAATAACACATTTTTTAAGTACCTCATAGTTTCGTTTTTCATGGGTTTACTTTACACAAAATGAGCACAATCAATAGGATCTATTAAATGTGGTTTATAAACACACCATTCGGCAGTGGTCCTCATTCTCGTCTCGATAAGGGTTACGGTGATCGACAACAGGTGAAGGCCAACTCCAGATGTCTTGCTACATTTTAGCTGTGCCTGCCATTTTCTTAGCTTCCTTTGGGATAGGTGCTTGCGATCTAGCACCTGGTTGCTATATATTTATATAGGGTGATGCCAAGAAACATCTAAAATGAAGAAAATAAAAAGAGAAAATACAGGCAAGGCCACACACTTCGGATCAAATAACACATTGACATTAACCAGTCAATGACTACACACTATACATGAGGTAAAATAAACACATGTTGCATGATTTACTGTACATTCTGCTTTTGCACATAGTTCTTCTATTTTTCCTACATTTTAATATTATTCTCGTCAGCCTTTGGTGTTCTGGTGTTTATATTCTGTTGCCTGTTTCCTTTGAGTGATTTCTTCTTTTTCTGTGTCTCGTCTTCTTTATCTTCCTCCCTGTGGTGTTTCTGCTTCAGGATGAGATCATGGTGAGTTGTGTGTGTGTGTGTGTGTGTGTGTGTGTGTGTGTGTGTGTGTGGTGTGTGTGTGTGTGTGTGTGTGTGTGTGTGTGTGTGTGTGTGTGTGTGTGTGTGTGTGTGTGTGTGGTGTGTGTGTGTGTGTGTGTGTGTGGTGTGTGTGTGTGTGTGTGTGTGTGTTGTGTGTGTGTGTGTGTGTGTGTGTGTGTGTGTGTGTGTGTGTGTGTGTGTGTGTGAGAGAATCTGTGCATGTATGCTTTCATGCATCTGTGCTTCAGTCTTTACGCTCTGCATACGTATGTTACATGTATCTTTATATGTTTAAATGTGTGTGTCTCTTATGTGTGATGGATTTGAGCTGATAGTGGATTCCTGACTGTTTGTGAAATTAGCTTCATGCTAACTACCAGTAGACGGGCAGGTGGCTGAGGTGGGGGATGCTTGGCTGCTGCCCTTTCCTTCTTTCTCAGATGTGTCACTTACACAAAATGTACTTTATTATCATACAGGGCTTCTTTACGCTGGGTTAGTCTCGGTTTGGAGAAGCTCGTCATTGCTTTAACCCTGAGGCAGGTTAGCTCTGGTGGTGAAAATACACCCAACACTAGTCATTTGAACTAGATTCAAAGATCCAAAGGCTTTATATAAAGGTTGCGATTGACCAATGTGCAAATAAAAGCAAAAAAAGTCAAATATATGAATGTAAAATAGAATAAGATAAGCTATAAACGTAAATAAGAATGTAAAATCAAATACGCTCAAATGGAATAAAATACTGCTTATTGTTCAAATGAATAAATACATGAGCTGTAAACGGACGAATGCTATAAAGATTTGAACTCTCTGAACAGAGCTCAGGGGTAAACAGTCATAAAAAGAGACATTTACTTGTGTGTTCTTGAATCTCAAAGAGGAGTAGAGTGGAGACGGAATAGATTTTCTTTCCTTGGAGAGAGTTATCAAAATGTTTTATTAACAGGTCACTAGACTTCCTCTCTTTTATTCCCTGCTGTCTCTCCCCGATTCACTGCAGTGTGTTAGACACATGTCACCTCCATAGATGTCGGTTGTAATAACAACCTCCCAGATCGGGGTCAAAGGTCAGGGGCACATTGTAAACAAAGTGGTGATCTTCACTTCCTGTTTACAGATGGATATAGTTAGCCCTACAGCTTCTGTTCTCTTGATTTAACACCCTCCTGACCTCTTGGATTACTAAATATAACTTTATTTTAAAACTTAGTCCAGATCCGAAACAAATCTTTAGATAAAAAAAATATTCTGAATAACGAAAATATAAAAAAAAAGAAATGCTGCTGAGATTAGCAGGCATGCAATTAAAGGATTTTTTATTGTAGTTTTTTGTTTTTTATTAAGTTTTTCCATACCTAACTTTGAACGTTTAAGGATAAAGAGTGTTGTATGTAGAGCCCTCTGTGACAAATGGGTTTATATTTTGTCCGTCAATAAAAAAAGCGGCTGGTGTCTCTAACTTAATCCATGGCTTGAAGTCGGTGTGCAGGCGTTACTTTAAAAACCTCCTTGGACTTGGACATTTGACTTTTCCGGATGCCCTTTTTGTCTCTTATTTGATTATTTGACTCTCTAAGCCACTTCTTCAATAAAACATCAGATCCGTGACTCTTTCTACAGCTTAGACACTAGGCTCACTTTAGAGGAAATTAAACATCAGAGGAAATGAAGGTTGAAAGGGAAGTGCATTTTTGTCAGTTAAGCTTGATCACTCCATGACTTCTCCTCAAAAAGCACATACTGTATAAATCAGTCCGGCTCCTGCATTTCATTGCATGGCCTCAAAAAGGTTTGAAATTGGCCATTCTTGTTGTAGCCTCCTCACTCCCCCTGCCCTGCTTGCTGTCCCCAGCTGTTATGTGCTGGTACCTGAACAACATTGTGTACTTGGCCTTTAACAAATGCCCTGCATTGGCGTTCTCTCCACATTCTCATTCAGCCGGAGAGAGGAGTTAGCGATCGGTTCAAGGTAAATAACACGCACACCATGTACTGTATGTGTCTATAGTTTCCTTTTGGTGGAGAGAATGAACTAGGAGAAAGAAATAGAGTGTGAGGAGTGTGTTTAGTCAAGTAGGTGAGCGTCTCCTTAGTGTTGTTGTCACTTCCTATCTCCACTAGAAGCAGTGACATTAAATGTTATTGTGCTGAGCATACATGTTAGTGATGTGCATATCTGTGTTACCAGCACATAACAGTATGTTATGAATAATCATTTTGCTTTCTCTGCTTGCCTGTGTGTCTCAGGTGATCAGGAAGGGTTGGCTGACCATCAACAACATTGGGATCATGAAGGGAGGAGCCAAGGAGTACTGGTTCGTCCTCACCGCAGAGTCCATGTCCTGGTACAAAGACGATGAGGTGAGAAGCTGTTCACACACAATCTCATGTAAACACAAACATTAAGATCACACCTGTACATTTCTGTATAAG
>NC_047514.1:15908167-16040667 GCF_902827115.2 Pseudochaenichthys georgianus | reverse complement strand
AACTATGAGTCGCCTTGACACATGCAAAACGGAAATAAATATCAAAGGGAATACTTGCTACTCGACATCTCCACTCTCAATCTTGCTGTCTTGAGCGAAGTCTCTTCTTCTTGGCTGATATCTGTTGCGTTTCCTTCTGGTCTGTTTAGCCCCAATTCCTCTCCCGGCGTCCGTTCATTCAGCACTCTTACACCAAAATCAGGACATTGGTGTCCAAATACAAATACATTTGGATTTGCTTAGCATTAAGATTAACGAAAAAGCCGCGAGTGAAGCGAGAAAGTTGGACCGGCTGGAGGCTCGACGTGGCAAAGAACTGGCCATCAAGTTTCTCCTTCGAAAGACAGAAGGAGAAAAAGGAAGGAGAGAGAGAGAGAGGAGATATGGAGAGAGAAGGAGGAGGAGCTCGCCAGCCCCCCATTTTTCCTCTCCTCTCTTCTCCCTCTCTCCCCTCCCTCTGTCTGGCTTCCCCCCTCTCTCCCTTTCTTTCTTTCTTCTCTGGCTTTTGGGGAGAAAGTGGAAGGTCAAAGGTGAACAGGAAGTGAGACACATTCATTTGGCGTGTGTGTTGTAAAGTTTGGAAAGGGAGTGAAGGATTGGCTGCAGAGGAAGGGAACTTTTTAGTAAAAGCTTATGTGGGAAGATAGGAGGACGCCTGCGTTAGATGTGTTTCGTAAAGCGCCTGCATGTTCGTCCCTTCCATTTCAGTGTATATGCACATCTCTGCTTATGGTACATGTGAGTGTATATGTGGTTTAAGTGATGGATGTGTGTGTAGGAGTGAGAGCAGAGGCTCCACGGTCTTTGTAGCGAGGGCAGGAATGTCGGCGTTTTCTTGGCAAGCGAGAGGAAGCCTTGTAATAACTCCAGATGTGCAGCCCTGTGGTCTCCATCTCTCTCTGGCTCCCTCTGTTTTTACTTCTAAAGCTGATTTCCTCTCCCTGTCCGACTCGAATAAAGGGCCCTTTATGCAGCAGCCTTTGCAACACACACACACACACACACACACACACACACACACACACACACACACACACACACACACACACACACACACACACACACACACACACACACACACACACACACACACACACACACACACACATATGGACGGGGGTGCTGGTGAAGGGTGACATACTACTGGTAAATCAGAACCAGGGCGAAAGTGTGTGTGTGTGTGTGTGTGTGTGTGTGTGTGTGTGTGTGTGTGTGTGTGTGTGTGTGTGTGTGTGTGTGTGTGTGTGTGTGTGTGTGTGTGTGTGTGTGTGTGTGTGTGTGTGTGTGTGTGTGTGTGTGTGTGTGTGTGTGTGTTGTGTGTGTGTGTGTGTGTGTGTGTGTGTGTGTGTGTGTGTGTGTGTGTGTGTGTGTGTGTGTGTGTGTGTGTGTGTGTGTGTGTGTGTGTGTGTGTGTGTGTGTGTGTGGTGTGTGTGTGTGTGTGTGTGTGTGTGTGTGTGTGTGTGTGTGTGTGTGTGTGTGTGTGTGTGTGTGTGTGTGGAGGTGGCCAAGGCTGTATGTTTATTTTAGCTATGGTTTCTGAGCTCCAAATCAAAGCAGGCTCAATCCCGGGAGAGACGACTCAGCAGTACAGGCAGAGATGGAGGGATGTGGAGGGAAAGTGAGAGGAAAATGGAGATGAAAGACGGAAGCAACTTAAAAATGTGGGGCGAAAAAAGATGTAACAATAAATATGAAAAATGTTGTTGAGAAAGGAGCAGGAACAGAGAATCAATCCTCATTATTGTTGCAGTAAAGTTTGGAGTTTTAGGGATTGGAAGGAGTGAATGTTAATGGGTGGGGGGAGCGCTGCGGTTGCACCGACATTGTTTCCACTGTTTGGATGACCAGGCAGGCAGCTTCTTTTTCAAACTCTTAGTCAGTAGAGCCAGAAACACTGAGAAAGTATGCACACACACATGCAAACACACACATATACACGTATCGAGTGTAATGCGTGATTCCATGTTATTGCGTCTTGTCATGAAATACTGCTGGTTAACATTTTAATGAGAAGTTATCAACTCTATTTTTCCCATTTTTGTATTTTGATATTGTATAAAGCAAACGACTTTTTTCAGTTTATGCGTGTGTAATTGTATCTTTCGAGTGTTTGCATCCGTGTGGTGAGACTTAGCTTGTATATGCTGCTGCCAAACCCATACAGGCCGCCCCACAATGTGATCTCCTGTATGTTATACAATTGTCAGCAATCAGCTCTAAGTGGAAGCTCAAAGATATTTCTTTTTAAAAAGATAGCATGTCCAATCGCAATTATTCTTGTTGGATAACATGAATGCAAACCACAAAATAGCTTGGTTTTATTTTTTCCCTCTCACTCAAAGTATCACGTTGTTATTATAATGTCTCTGTTCAAATGAAAATATAGATTTCTTTTTTTAGATATTATCCAATATCATAGTGTTATAGTCAGAGGGAAAGTGGTATTAGAGGTATTTAGATTCAGAAATATAAGTACTAACAATACATTGAAGTCCTGCATTCAAGGACATAACTGTTTTTTAGAAAGGTGCTATTGTTGTGTGGATAGTTTTAACTACAACATTGTTAAATAGTTTGATGGAGTTGTGCTCAGGCTAGGGATCGGCCCCCTCTTTAAAAAGTATTTCAAATGAATAATTGAGTTGGATAGAGGCAAACACAACGTTCTGCCATACAAATTCATTTGATTGACTTTTCTCTTATATTTGACTTTTTGTGACATTTATTGGATACTTTTTTATCTCTTTGGGCCTTGCGTATTTATTTGAATGAAACCATGTGAGAAGTTTAAAGGTGAAATGTATTTAAAGTAGAACTGCCAAAAACTCATAGACATCTGAAATGAGTACAAAGTTCTGTATCATCTTCTGAGATGTCATGAACTAAAAGTATAAAGTAAATAGTAAAGTTAGGTATCCTACATGTGTGCGGGCCTTTTATCAATTTTGAATAGTTCAAATACAGACTCACACACTGGTGATAACACAAGATAAACAGAAATGTTCAAATAGCTTCTCTATCAGTGCCTACCTTTTACAAATTTAAATTTTGTAACTATTGGACACACAACTCTACTAATACATCTACTGAAGTTAATCAAAGTTAGCAAATATGTGAGCATTTCAAAAAACAAACAAAAAACAGAAAGAATTACCCAAAGGGGTAATGGATGAATAAGAGTGTGTCTTATTGAAAAAGAAACAGTAGAAAAGTGGGTTAGAGATTGCAAATGAGAAACAAGAGAGGAGTGAAGACCGCAGTGTGTCCGAGTGGGCCGGGGAGGTACACAGGGTGGTTTGTGGGATAATTCAAAGTTGATCCTGCCTGATTGATGAGATAAATGAGTAATGTTTGTTTGACTTTAAGTAAATTATCATTCTTTCTACCTGATTGTTCCGCACATATCCAGAACATAATGTTAATACAAAAATCATTAGAGAAACAAAGCCTGAGATTAGACTCAAACAGGAACCAGACGGATAAAAAGAAAACACATTCGTGCACTTAATGTCTTCTGGCATATTGTATTCTGTGTGTGTGTGTGTGTGTGTGTGTGTGTGTGTGTGTGTGTGTGTGTGTGTGTGTGTGTGTGTGTGTGTGTGTGTGTGTGTGTGTGTGTGTGTGTGTGTGTGTGTGTGTGTGTGTGTGTGTGTGTGTGTGTGTGTGTGTGTGTGTGTGTGTGTGTGTGTGTGTGTGTGTGTGTGTGTGTGTGTGTGTGTGTGTGTGTGTGTGTGTGTGTGGTGTGTGTGTGTGTGTGTGTGTGTGTGTGTGTGTGTGTGTGTGTGTGTGTGTGTGTGTGTGTGTGTGTTGTAATTTTGATATGTGTGTGTGAGACTCTGCAGGCTCCTTTGAAGAGGGCTTGACAGACATGTAATGCATGTGTATAATAACACAAGACATGGACTTTAGGGTGGCATTTTTCATTTAATATATTTTCATGTTGTTTTACTTATCTTATCGTTTTTTTGTTTTGTTTTAAAGACTTACCTGAGATCCAATTGACTCTTTAACCTTGACATAAGTGAGAGAATTTCAAGTTAATAAATATCATGTTTTACAAGACTAGATTTACTGTAAATGTGTTAAGTAAAAAAATAAAAACCCTCTCCACCCTTGGAACTGCCCACCATTGGCACTATTATGTCATACAAATAAATTCAGCCCCAACACGCCCTCAACAATTTTGATTAAGAATTGCACATTTTATACTCTGGCGGTTGGTTTTACTATAAAAAGTATTTTAGCAGTTCATTTTGGCCTTACTGTATCTGGATCTGCGATGTGTTAGCCTAACAGGATTAGTGTTTGGGATTACCACCCTTCCTGGTTTTCCCCTAATTTGCATTTTATACAGTAATGCCACAAGTTAATGTTAGGACTCTACATAATAAGCATTTACCGGTGTGAAACCTTTGCCAAAAAGTTGCAGCTGAAACCCCCTGAGTAACTTCACACACATGTGAACGTTTTACCTTAATTTATTCTGACATCACACGCTCACCTCACATGTGAGTGTTTCAGTTTGTACGTTTGTTCCTCTTATCCGCCCGTAATTACATCTAACAGTATTTGCTTCACATGCAAAAACTAAGAGACTATTCACAGGTGTTTGTCAGTTCCCGGCTCACAGATAAATATTTTTAAATCCCTAATTGTGAGTTACATGATTTTTCTAAATGTATCTTTGCAGAGTTAAACACAGTTTGAACAGAGCTTTGCCCTCTATCAGACAGCAGTATAGACGTGAGGGGATTTTTACGTGTTTATCTGGTTAGCGGGCTGCGGTGCCTCTTCCCCCTTTCTTTTACTCTTTGGTGGTCAGCAGTGATTGATCACATGTCCCGGCCAGCCCCTAGGTTGTAACACTGACCTTCTGCAGAAGTAAACGCAGAGCAGATAATTAACTGCTTGGCAATTAGCTGCCAAACAGGAAGGTATCGCTTTGACCTGCCAGCCGGTGTTTGAAACCGGAATGCTGGCTGAATGTGTCATTGTCATGTGGACACTTGAGTTCCAGAAAGTTTATTTGTGTTTGTGAGCATTCCCACAGGAAGAGCTGAGCAGAGCACAAAGGCTGTCACTTTACTAAAGTCAGCTGAATCAGCTGAGATTGGTGCAGAAAAAAACGAAGTAATGATAGCGAGAATCACCAGCCAAACTAAACATGTCATACAATAAATGCTTATTTTTTCACTATAAGAAAATGTGAGCGTTATCCCTGTGAAAATGGGCATTTCAAATTAGATTTGTTTTCCTGAAACATTTGTCTAAAGCTGACAAGGGAGATATAAAAAGAAAACCTTTGTGTCTGCTGATATCAAGTAGCACTTCCCATGATATATGAAGTATTAGAAAGTGAGGACACTGGCGCGCTGCCCAAGGTAATTTGTTATGAGCGTTATTGCACAACCTTGAAGCTCAATGAGTCACCGACAGCTGTGTGTTTTTATACATTGTCCCAGAATAGCTCCAATCTAGCTGTTCCCAATAGCAATGCTCTCGGCCTAATTGTTTGCTGTTTGGCAACACGTGGACTTTACTTTAAATAATATCCAAACAGCATTAAAGTTCAAATGTTATTTCTTAAAGACAGATAATCACTAAACTTAGATATTGCTCGCCTAAGTGTTTTTCATTTTATACCGTATGTAGACTCAGCAATATTTGTCTCTTTTTATAGCGGAAAAAAACGTAAAGTTCGCCACAAATGGAATCATTTTGTAATTAATGTAATTTGATTGAACAAGTATAATTTGGCATTGAGTGTAGAAGCTAAACAATCTTCACCACAAGTTCTTCAAACACAAGTCCCCTCTTTTTTATGTCTTTCCCCTTTCACATCACGTACACATTACAACAATTTTTTGAGAGAAAAAACTCAATAGGGCAATGGTGGAAGAATGGAGGGAAAGAAAATCGGAGGGAGGTGAGGAGGAGGGTTGTGAAAATTGCCGTTGGCTGCCACCCAGGGCCCAGTCTTTGTGGTAATGAAGGGTTAGAGGCAGCGTTATTGCTCCCAGATGCCGTGCGGCTTCTCTGCAGCCCTTTGATGCATGGCCCAAGTCACCAGGACTTTTCTATCAGACTCCGATCAACATACACACCACACACACACTCAGACACACTGAGATATGCAGCCCCTTAAAACAACATGGATGCCGTAAAGGACTATCTTCTTGGTTTTGCCCACCAAACTACACAGATATGTTACAAAGTGTTAATTGGATATGGTTTGTGTAAGGCCCCCATGTGTGCGTACATGCTGTATCGTTTCTGTTTGTGTGAAAGAAAGGCTGTATTTCATCCACATTTTGAATTAGTGTTTGAGATGTTTTTTGGAAGGTATGCAGAGTGGTGGAGTGACTTTATGAATCCAGAAGTGAACTTCCTCTGGCTCCTCATAATGAGCCCGCTATTACTCACTAGCAAAATAAAACCATGGAAAGTACTTTGCTCCAAACACCACAGGTTAACTACCAAGTGCAGTGTGTGTGTGTGTGTGTGTGTGTGTGTGTGTGTGTGTGTGTGTGTGTGTGTGTGTGTGTGTGTGTGTGTGTGTGTGTGTGTGTGTGTGTGTGTGTGTGTGTGTGTGTGTGTGTGTGTGTGTGTGTGTGTGTGTGTGTGTGTGTGTGTGTGTGTGTGTGTGTGTGTGTGTGTGTGTGTGTGTGTGTGTGTGTGTGTGTGTGTGTGTGTGTGTGCGCGCGCATGTGCGTGCGTGCGTGCGTATTGAGACAGCAGGTAACCCATAGTATCCCAGGTTAAAGAGTCAGTTCCCCCTTTGTACTCCTCCTTTGCTGTTTTGACCGGTGTGCAAAACCTCATCATAGTGTGTTGCCACAAGTTGTTTTATACAGAAGTTAGCCAGCTACAAGACTCACAGTTCTTTGCAATAGCATTTAAACACAAAACAATTTCCACCACTCAGACCCTGTTGCTATGTTGATTTGAATTGGAATGTTTGTTTTACTCTTCATTCTATTTCAAATGTTGGCTGATGTGTGATTGGGGCAGTCAGAAGTAACCAAAGATAATGGCAGACCAGCAGAGTTGTAAACAAAAGGTTGATAAGAAGAGCTTCTGGTCTGTCATGGTGGATGAGTCCATGCATCGTCATCTCAAACGTGAAGCCTACAAGGTGGCTGACCTAATTGCACAAGACTCAGCTAACCGGAGGACTACAAAATACAAGTTGGATGATGGGACTCCTGGAGAAGGTGTTGAGCAAAACTTCTGGACCTTGATGGAGGATGAGGCCATTCATGCCCATCTGAGGCAGGAAGCCTTTAAGGTAGCTGAGATGATCACCAGAGGAAAGGGACCAAGTCTCAAAACCGTGGAGGTTAAAAGCCTGGCTGAGGTGTCCATCCCTCTGCCATCTTTCACTTCCTCTCCTCCTACCACAGACAAGCCATCTAAACAGACTTCTCCAAAGACTGACGAAGACAAGCATCGACTGAAGCCCTGTCCCGAACTAAGCCTGGGCAAAATCTTCAAACTGCTTAGCTCTGATGAATGGCAACAAAAAATGTATGGTTTAACATCTATCCAAGACCTTTTACAGAATCACCCGGAGGTAGTGAAGGCCACACTTCGTAAAGTATGTGTGGTTGTCATAAAGGAGGTTAAAAACCCACGCTCTATGGTGTCCTGCGCTGCTATTGCCACCCTGGGTGAGATGTATGCTCACCTCAAGAGGACCATGAATGACTTTGTGGAGGAAACAGGCCACGCTCTCATACTAAAAGTGTCTGAGTCCAACAAATTCATCCAGCAGAAGGCTAATCTGGCTTTGGACGCCATGGTTCAAAACTGCAGTCCCAGTTACACTATTAAAGCCCTGAGTGCGGGGCTGGGTCACGGAAGCACTGCAGCTAGAGTCAGCGCTGCTCTGCACCTCAGACAGTTATGCCACATCCTTGGAGCCACACAGACACTCACAGGTGGCAAAAACTTCACCAAACACTTCCTAATGGCTGTTAGCAAAATATGTGTGGATGCTGCTGTGGACGTGAGGCGCCACGGACATGACATCGTCCAAAACATTTCCAGCCACAGCGCCTTCCGAAAGCAGTGGCAAGAGGCTGTCCCGGAAAAGGAGAGACGTTTGCTGGAGGGTTACTGGGTTTTCTTTGGAAGTTTTTCCTTGTGCGATGTGAGGGTCTAAGGACAGAGGGTGTCGTATTGTCATACTGATATTCTGTACACACTGTGAAGACCACTGAGACAAATGTAACATTTGTGATATTGGGCTATATAAATAAACATTGATTGATTGATTGATTGATTGAGGGACTCGTGAATAAACTTCAAAAACAGCAAAAAAGACCTGTGGCACAGGACTGTGATAACGTCACTGTTGATGATAACTGTCAGTAAATGTCTTTTATCGATTAAAACTTGAGTCCTTTATTTAAATCACACAATGGCTTAAATGTTTTAAAGGTCACCTGTTGTGCAAAATCCACTTTTTCATGTTTTTTTTATACATAAACAGGTGTCCTCTCTGTGTAAAGAGATTCTGAACGTTTCAGGAAAAAAGATTGGCTCACTTTTTGTCCTGATCCATGTATATAAAAACCTGTCTGAAAATGAGCTGATCAGATTTTGGCCACTTTATGATAACCATATAACCAAGGTAACACCATATAACCAAGGTAACACCCCCCACCTTATCCCCTGAATCTCCTCCTAGAGCACCATTGTGTTATTTTTAACCAAATATCTCTCAGAGGGGCGTGGGGAGTGGCTCCTTATTCTCATCTAAAGTAAAAGACACAGAATCAGCACTTTTGGAACAGGGCTGAAACAGAGGGGTTTATGGGATGCTGCAATGCATGATCTGTTTGGTATTTCCAGCCAAACACTTCAGAGACATGTTTGTATATATCTGAGTCCTATAATATATTGATGAAAAACCGTATTATAGGGACCTTTAAGATGTTGCTTGTACAATCTCCCCCTCAAACAATTAGACTCCAGTGGTGAAATTTGCACGTTTAAATGCTCTTTCCAGGTCCATTTTTAATGTGGAGTATTAGGTCATAGTTTTGCAAAGGGAAGGGAAGTCTACTGACAGCTAAGAAGTGCGTTACCCATCACACATCCATATCTCACCGGCAGTGTCTGTCTCTCGAAAGTGGATTTACAGAGTTTGGGATTCATGCAAAGTAAAATTGCAGTGGATAAAGGTCAAATAAAGTGTGTGTGAGTGTGTGCTTCATATGTTTTTCTCTCGTAAAGCTAATAAATGTCATGTGTGCATCTGTATGTCTGAGTGTGTTTTCTCATGCATCACTGTGTGCGTGCTTAGCGTCGGAAATCTGTACCTTTGGCCGCTATTGCTGGCTGGCTTTTATGGGAGCATATGGGAAAGCACTCAACTCCCAACTTCCCTCAACACAACTACACACACGAAACAAAACACACACATGCAAGACTGGATAGAGAAAGGATACAAACGAGGAAACTGTGGGGATACTGCAATACTACTCACATGCAGACCTTCTTATTTCATGTTTTAATTTTCTTACAATTTGTAGGTGCATCAAAATTCTTCTTACTTCTCTTAGTAGAAGAATAGAATATAATTGGGAGGGATGAAACACTCTTTAATGGTCACACATGCAGAGCACACAGCACACACAGTGAAATGTGTTCTCTGCTTTTAACCCATCCTAGAACCAGGAGTCTGGTACTAGGAGCAGTGGGCAGCTATTGTACAGCGCCCGGGGAGCAATGGGAGTGCGGGGGGAAGGGGGGTGTCCGGTGCCTTGCTCAAGGGCACCACGGCAGGGCAGGAAGTGAACTGGGACCTCTCCAAGTAGCAGTCCACACTCCACATTTTAGTTCTGGTCGGGGACTTGAACCGGCGACCCTACAGCTCCCAGTCCAAGCCCCTACTGACTGAGCCACTGCCGTAACCCATATTAATAATATTGTTTCTATCTGGTTTTATTACATACTTAGCCATTTAATCTTGTCTTTAATTCAGTTTCTACATACTTTCCCCACATTGTGCACACAGTCAGTCCCCCCCCCCCTTCTTTCCCGTTCCTTTCCAACTCCGCTGACTGGATTTACTGGCCAGAGGAGAGGAAAATGTATGAATCAGTCCAAGGTTGCTCAGTCCCAGGGAGAGGGAAAGCTAGAGAGTGAAGGAACAAGGGAAAAGAGGAGGGGGAAAAAGATGAACAGTGAGGCAGAAAAAAAAAAGGAGGGAGATGGAGAAGTTACTGAACAAACTCAGAGACGGAGGACAGGGACCTCTTAACCCTATTTATGATGATGTCAGCAGTCTGGGGCAACTGCTTGTTTAGTTTCTTTCGTATAGAGGACACCTGGGGTTACCGTCACAGCCAAGTGTGTGTGTGTGTGTGTGTGTGTGTGTGTGTGTGTGTGTGTGTGTGTGTGTGTGTGTGTGTGCGCTGCGTGTGTGTGTGTGTGCGCGTGTGTGTGTGTGTGTGTGTGTGTGTGTGTGCGTGTGTGCGTGTGTGTGCATGTGTGTGTTTGAGCTTTTACATGCATTTAGGGGATTTGACCATTTGGCTGCACAGGTCATAAATCCTTTGATGAAGGAGTTTGGTCACACACAACCCCCTGTCTCCTTTTCTCTAACACATGTAGATACACAAACTCACACACACACACACACACACACACACACACACACACACACACACACACACACACACACACACACACACACACACACACACACACACACACTGGGTTGGGCAGGGCAGTCCCGTGGTTAGCCATCCAGATGGTTCTAAGGTTAGTTAGAGACTACGCTCAAAGGTGCTGTTTGCAACCAAAGCAATGTGTGTGTGTCTCTGTGTGTGTGTGTTTGTGTGTGTATTGAGAGTATGTTTAAAGAAACTCATTCACCCTGTACTATTTTTGGCTTCTCTTTTTTCAAAATAGTAATTTTACCGTCGATAGTAAAAGTTCACACAAGCACTCAAACGCACTCTTTTTAAAGAAACGTCCCTTTGGTAACAATACACTTTCAGGAGTTAAACCACAACTCTGTGTGTGTGTGTGTGTGTGTGTGTGCGTGCGTGCGTGCGTGCAGGCTGTAGCTGACTAACTTTGAGGTTCCCTGATTCATAAATAGTTGGATGTCTGGATATCACATGTTGTCTGTAGATTTACTAGTAGGCCTACAAGAGATTTCTACACTCACTGGAACGCGTTTTTTCCCTCCCACCCACTCTCTCTCTCTCTCTGTCTCTCTCTCTCTCTCTCTCTCTCTCTCTCTCTCTCTCTCTCCTCTCTCTCTCTCTCTCTCTCTCTCTCTGTATATATGTGTTTCTCATTTGTTGCTCGCCCCTTTTCCTTTTCTTTTTTTTTACCCAGCACAACTGTAATCAAAACCACAGACTTGAGGGTTGTGTGCGACTTTCCCATTCGTCTCTCTTGCCTTTTTTTCTTTTTGGCTGCTGTTAAATTTAATAATGTGAGCGTTCACTCCTGATTTCCCTGAGTTCTTTTATCATCTTTTCTTTTGTGTCTCTTTTAAGTTTCTGTCATTGTTTCTGTTAAAGTATAAAGTATTCATACAGTGTAGTAGATCGATCATTCCACAATAAAAACCCTGTAATGTAGCTTGAGCGTTTGCATCTTTCATTTTGGTCTACTATACAAATAGAAATGTTTATGTAAAATACTATAAAACTCTATGGCGGTTTTTTTACTTTTAAGTCCAATTCCTTACCCATGGAGAAAGTCAGTCTCTTTCTTTCTCTTGCTCACATGTGTAACCGCTGTGTTTCTCTTCCGCCTCCTGTAGGAGAAGGAAAAGAAGTACATGCTACAGGTGGACAACCTGAAGCTGCGCGAGGTGGAGAAAGGCTTCATGTCCAGCAAGCACATCTTCGCCCTCTTCAACACCGAACAGAGGTGATATTATACATTTGCACACGTCAAACTACACACATGCAGCAGATACATATTATTGATCACATAACGCAAAGTTAAAATTATAAAAATAAATTCTACCTGACTTCTTTGTTTGCTCAGACTAACAACCGAACAAAGCAACAGCTAATACAAGCACAATTACCCTACACATAAATAAAGTATTACATTAAAGTAAAGCAGTGCCTCAAATGTTGAAATTGGCTAAGGAAAGCAGACTTAAACAGCTTTGTAAACTGTTAAATGTTAAACAAACACCTGAACTGTTGAAACAACATCCATAACATTCATCTGCTACTTAGAAATTATTTATTTATCTAATATATCATATTCCAATAACTTGCATATACTGTAGACTCTTATTTTCACTATTTCATTTTTTTAAACAATTTTTGTATTACTATTTACTATTTACTTGCACTATATTTCTGTGTCTGTTTATTGTGTTACACTGTTGGAGGAGCCTGTGACCTAAGATGTTCATCGTCATAACTACACTGTAGCTATGTTCGTATGACAAAATAAAAACCTTGAACCGTGAAATCTATAACATAAGTAAATAATAGTCAAATAAATCTATACCATAGTTGAATCTTAGTCAAATCTGTATATATAAAGTATGTTAGTAACCATTGCAGTAAAATAAGTGTAGAGTAGTTCAAATATAGACCCCAATATTTGCCTCTGAAATGTAGTACAGTCTCACGGTAATAGGTCAAAGTCATTTCCACCGCTGGTTCAAGGGAATATACAGCTGCTCAGGTTACACATTAGGGGTAGTAAAAGAGAATAGAGTGATATCTAGAAAGATAAAGCTCACTCAGCGTTGTGCGTCCACAGGAACGTTTATAAGGACTACCGTCAGCTGGAGCTGGCCTGTGAGACGCAGGAAGACATCGATGCCTGGAAGGCCTCCTTCCTCAGAGCCGGAGTTTATCCTGAACGGATCACGGTGAGATATATATTTTTTTATGCATACATAAATAGGCCAAGGATTGGAATAACAGTGTTCATATATAGTAAGTTGATACACTTTACATCCCATATACTATTGTCTTTGCTTTTTTACCAATTAGCTTGGAGTTTATTTAAATGTTGCCATCTTTCTCATGTGCTACTCTATCTGTCCTCTTTCGATGTCTGTTTTCCTCATCGCTGTTTCACCTTATAGGAAAATGAAGGAAAGGTATATTATGTTGGTCATTTTCATAACTTTTCGTTTTTTTATATAACGTGTCACACTTAGTTTATATTGAGGGCGATTATGTTTTAACCATCTTATTCCGAGTTGCCAGTCATCTTAAATCCTGTATCTTCTCTCTCTTCTTCTCAACCCCTGAAGCGGAACTGATTTTAAACTCTATGTCCTCTGTCCTTCCTCTCATCCGACCTACAGAGCGAGGGCAGTGATGAAAACGGCTCAGATAACATAATGCACAGCATGGACCCTCAACTGGAGCGGCAGGTGGAGACCATCCGTAACCTGGTTGACTCCTACATGGCCATCGTCAACAAGACCGTCCGTGACTTAATGCCGAAGACCATCATGCACCTCATGATAAACAATGTGAGCATCAACTGAGATTTAATGTCCCAAACCTCTAAAAAAACTAAAAAGAACAGACCGTTTTATAACAAAATATACGATTATACTTTAATGGTCAGATCAAGTCTGAAATTTGACTTGCATCACAGCAGCTCCATGTGTTACAACAACATAGACAAATATCAAGACACAATACATGAAAAACAAACCGCAAACATTTAACATAACAGCACAATCACTGAGAGACATGCTCAAAGAGCCTTCAGCGTGCATTTGATCTGGGATTTAGCTCTGTATTTACTGTGAGGATTGACTGGTGCTGAAAGGAGTGCTTCAGTCTGACTTTATTGAATCGCGGGACCCTGTATCTCAGCCTCACTAGGTTATTATGGTATGCTGAGTCGTAAAGTCTCTGACAGGATTGACCAACAATCTTTGAGCAGATTTTAAACAGGTGGAGCAGTTTGGATTTTAAAGCTGTTGACAAACACTTGTACCAGGTAGTATTGCAGTACTGTAGAATAGACAAAATCACAGATGTAAAGAACAACGGAAGAATTTCTCTGCTGGCCCCAATAGACCTAAGAGACAATACATTATTTGTGCTGTCCTTTTGCACAGATATTCAATATGGTCTTTCCATGACAGTAGATATCTCTCCCATTTCGTCCAGACTAAAGAGTTCATCAACGCAGACCTTCTGGCCCAGCTGTATTCGTGCGGGGACCAGGGCTCGCTGATGGAGGAGTCTCAGGAGCAGGCCCACCACCGGGACGAGATGCTCCGGATGTACCACGCCCTGCGGGAGGCCCTCAGCATCATCGGTGACATCAGCACGACCACTGTCACCACCAGCATGCCGCCTCCCGTGGACGACTCCTGGCTGCAGGTGCAACGGGCCAACATGGGAGGAAGGTAAGAGACGATGGGAAGGGGCGGAAGAACAGCATTACAGGTTGTTTTTGGAGACACTACAGGAAAAATATAGATTTTTTCATGCACTGGTACATTTTAAGATTTTTGACTTGTTCTTACTTCCATAACACATCGTCTTTCGGGAAAAACTACAAAAAGTAATCTAAATTACGCACTTAGGTGTTTACTTACTATGTCTATTTTCTTCACTAGATTCCCCCTAAAATAACAAAAACTAAGCATTAGATAATGCCTCATTTGCATATTTAAATATAAAATGCTACCCTATTTACTTGCAGTCGTTTCTTTCTAAATTTGGTTTATATACTTCTACTGTAGGCCTCAAGCATTCACTTTGTTAACACTTGCAACAAACTTTCCATTTTTATTTACATCTATAATTTAAAGCTTCTTTTAGAATGGTTTGTCCTTATAAGTCATGCCCTGATATATAGGATGTTTTACTGTAAACAAACTGCATTTTTTTTTCTACCTTATTCACCTTTTGGTAACACCGTTTATCCTTGAAGTCAGAATATTTTTGTTTTATTTGGGTTACTATATAACTATAAGAATTTGCGTTTTATTATCATAATGTTTCTTTATATTTGTTAATGCAGTAGTTGATGTCTCCTCTGTCTTCCTCCAGGTCTCCAGCCACCAGTCCCACTCCAAACCGCAGAGCTCCACCAGGACCTCCGGCCCGCCCGGGCTCTCGGGGGCCTCCACCTGGGCCTCCACCCGCTGGGGGCCCCCCTGTCCCGTCCCGCCCAGGGGCTTCCCCAGACCCTTTCAGCGGGCCACCACCCACTGTGCCCTCTCGGCCTAACCGTGCACCCCCAAGTGTGCCTAGGTGAGTCAAACATGAGTGGCCTTTCAAACAAACAACCCTACCTCACATCATTTTCTTATAAACCTATTTGAGTTAAGTTTTACACAGATTACATAACATCCAAACCATGGCTTATAATATTATGCGAAGATATCCAGCCTGAAGTGTGGATACTCGATGTTACTAAGGGGGATGTGAAGAATCCTGGATGAGGGGATGAAGGAGGCAAATGAAAGTGGAGACCTCTGGTTGTGTTAGAGGGTAGATGAATAGAGTGATAGAGATCCCTCAATAGATCAATAGACAGATATAACTAATCGTCAGTGATCTTATTTCCTCTTTTGTTCTTGGTTAAGGTAAACATGTTGGTACCTTCCTGCCAGCATTTTGAACTGTCAACACACTGTTAACCATCACACTCCACTATTCATCACTTACACCCACCTCACCACTGTCCTATTAAGAAATGTGCACTTTAAAGAAGTGACTGTTAGCCTTTGGAGGATTTTCTTTTCTGTTCATCATTAACCTTATCTGCTTTGTGTTTGTCTGTGTTTGTGAGCTGGCTTTTTTGTATCACTGTAAGAGTAGCAGCTTGCTTTTTTTAAAGTAGGAGACAATAACGTCATTGAGCAACGTTCTCACCTGCAAATGCAGCTTACAAAATTGACTTTGTCAAGACTCTTAATCAAAACATCTTTCCACGCCTTATTCTGGTCTGTCCGAAGTGAGAGCTCAGCTCATGTGACGTTTGTCTCTTCCTGCACTGTAACTGTTTGCACTCCTTTTCTCTTTACCTCCTCTTCATCCCTCTGTCCCACACATGACTATTGTTCCTTCTACAGAATCACGATCACTGACAAATGAGGAGTCTCTGGTATGTTGGGTACTCTCCGGCATCTTCATCTTCATCATCATCATCATCATCCCTCTTTCTCTTCCTCTCAGGAGGCATCTTTTCACTGCATGCCATTTTCTTTTTCTCACTTTTCATTTGCTCTTCTCAGAGTGCTGCATGGGCAAACACACACCCAGTTCGGAGCTGAGGGTGTGTGTGTTTGCTTCAGTGTTTGGGCTGACTTTGGATGCGATGCTAGTTCATTTATTAGGTGGTGTCGGTTGTGTTATTGTGCCTTGTAAAAGAGGACATATCTTAGATTACAGCATCAATGAGTGAGACAGGACTCAACTTTCCAAAACCAGAAATGAATTGTTGTTCTTGTGTTGGTGTTGTATGTGAGGTAGTATGCCATGATATTCAATTGTGTCTCCAGGTGTCTAATATTTGTGTTTAAAGTCATGGCATCTGTCAATCTCCACGTTCAATATTTTTCATAATTTAGCGTTAGGCAAGGTAGCACTGCAGGTGATTCCCCAAACATTTTCAAAGGAAAAATGATAGTTTTACCTTTTCAGGCATCTAAAAATAAAAAGTATGCTTAATTATGACACCTCAAATGTAATTGTAGTTATTTTCTTAGAGTTTGCTAAGTGTATTAAGGGTTTTTGCTCTCCTGTAGCAACACCATATGATTATTATAAGGATTACAACAACAGAGTTTAGTAAAAAGATGCATGTATTTAGACAACACTATAATAATGCCTGCATTTGGCATCTACTGCAAACATACATTACCTGCAATGCAGTCATGTACCTGATATCTCTGTGATATTGGTTATGTTTTGGGGGTTTCTTCCATGTGTTATCTCATGATATAAGTGACTGTTTGAGTGAAGGTTATTGTATGTGTGTGCATGAGTAACACATGGGGGCCTTTAAATAACAATAAGTATGTATAAACTATAATTCAGAGTTTAAAACGAAGACTGCAAACACCTAGAGAACATTAATCCAACTTGTTCCCATCCTGTCTTCTTTGTGTCTGTTCCTGTGCGTTTGTGTGTCCATGGCAGTCGGAGACCCCCCCCTTCTCCAACCCACTAGACCTCTGAGCTCCTCCCTCTCCCCGCCCGTCCTCTGTCCCACCTCTGGATGAGAAGCCGTGGACAGCAGCGCCACCTTCCTGTCGTTTTCCTTCCACACCCGACCTGAGCCGGCTCCCTTCTCCTGCTCCCTTTCCTGCAAACACACACATGCACGCAAACAAACACACACCTTCTGTCTCACACAGAGTTGCAGAATACTTGAAACACACTTGCATGACTGACATACGACCATGCTGCACCCTCAGAATTTAAACAATGTAAAGAATATACAATAATTTATACATTGTACAGTGTATGCACATGTGCATGCACACTGCCTATATAAATACCCAAAAATATACAGTATATATTTACATCCTGCTATTAAACCTAAGGTGGAAGACATTTGAGACTTAGCATGCCTGAGTATTACATTATACTCCAGCCTTTCTGATGGGTAACCTGGCTGCTGACTGACTTCACTTTTCCTCTTTAAACATTTGTCTTATGTGTTTTTTCCCCTGACTTCTTCGCCAAAAATCCTTGCGTACTAACTCACCTTGGTCATGCTTGAAGAAAAAAGTGTTAAATCTTCAAAGCTGGGTAAAAAAAAATATGATAGCTACTGTAAAATAAACTGACACCAAATGGCAAATCAAGATCAGAATGTCCTGAGCAAATTCTTCAGTGCAGTTATTTTTGACAATACATGTTTTTATGAGGAATTAATCAGCTGGAAACTAAATACTTTGTTTTGTTAAAACTTCACTGAAGTTCTGCTCTCTGTTAAGTCATGTGTCACTTATTTTCCTCCCCTCCTTCATCCCTTTGGCTCCTCTTCTTTGAATATCTCCCTGATATCCACTGATCAAGTATGGAACAGACTCACTATCACTCACTCATATTACACAAGGAAGAAAAGATTGAATGAAATAAGGGGGGAAAGGATTCCCTTCAGACTCCATGACTTCAGATACCTGCACAGACAGGAGCTGATACTCTTCCTCCTTTTGTCCCTCCTTCTTTTCTCCCCTTGCACTAGTAAAGGGATAATCTGAAGGACCTGTAATAGACTCCCGTAAACCAATTCACATGGCTGTGTCACAACCACCTCTTAAAAACACTGTCGCCTGTGCCTCCACAGAACCTATGCAACAATGAAAATCTATTTTTATTGGCGTAAAGAGGGGCTCTTTTTTCCCCGTTTCCTCCTCTTCTCTTCACAAACACTTTTTCATTGCTTTAACTTATTGAGGCGGGATCTAAATAGAAAGTGCAATATATGGAATATTCTTCTGCAGACAGCTACATGCCACTGTAACACAACAATCAGTACATTTTAATCTGAGAGGAAGGGAATCTGTGGCCTGGGTCGCACCCTGAGACTGTAGAGAGCTCCGGATACATCCTTTTTAATCAGAGGGAATGAGGTCCCTAATGGGAAAGGTTTCAAATATTTGGAGTGTTTCTAAGTCAATTGCATCACATAATGCATCAGACCCTCTGATACTGACAGGAATACTTTTGCATTTTATCTTCATGATCGGCTATTTATTTATTTCTCTTTTCTTTTCTTTCTTCCTTCTCTCAGTGGTCACGGGGGTGAGTGAGATCATGAAAACAGCTACAGTCTGCATTAAACTATCCTCCAGTTTCACCCTCGCATTGCTGTCTGAGAACGTGTGTGTTCAACTCACCTTTTCACCAGTTTTGCACTTGAACTCTGCTGTCAGTGTGATGTTGTTTTTCTGACCCCAAGCAAGAATTACCAACCCACCGGCCTCAAAAACCGAGCTCTGTACCTAACTGATCTTTAAAAAGCACTTCAATGATCCCTTGCAACAGAAACACAAAAAAGCATATTATAGTTATTATTTAACAGTAGATAGTTTAACTTGGACATATCTTATTGTGTTATTATGTATATGTGTGGTGCATCTTATGAGACTTGTACTATACCAATGTCTAGAGAATTTAGTCTGCTGAATATTTAAATTAAATGAGTATGTGTATAAGGAAATGATATTGGAAAAACGTATACAAATGTGTAATGCGGTCATATATGAAGACATTAGCAGGTTTCAAACTTAAGATAGTAACAGAGAGGTATTTTTTTGTTTCTTGTTTCTCTCTGTGTGTAGAAGAGCAGAACGAGAGTGTGCATTTTTGAACTGCAGAAATCAGCAGGTCCTGCATATGTTTAAACTGCTGTGGATGAAATGATGACTTTAAACGGCCTACAAGGATTGCTTTGTCAACCCATTAAAAACCTCAGTGTACTGAATGACGTTTCCTCTGTTTCTTCTTTTTCTCTTTATGGTCGTTTATAATATGTTCAAACCTATATTGTATTTATTCAGGCAGGTGAACTTTATTTTAAAATAAATTAAAAACAGTTATCTACAAATCTGTAATTGTGTTGAAATATTCACTCTTCATATAGCCTACTACAAGACTAGTCAAGTGTTCGCAGCTCTGGGGGACTGTTAAATCAGAGCAGTGCATTGAGCTAAATGCTAACATCGATATCCTAGCATGTTTACACCATAGACTGTCAGACACAGACATTGCTAACATAGAATATCATCTTTTAATGGTCACACATGCAGAGCACACAGCACATGCAGAGCACACAGCACACACAGTGACATTTGGCCTCTGCATTTAATCCATCTAAGAGCAGTGGGCAGCTATTGTACAGCGCCCGGGGCGCGCGAGCAATGGGAGTGAGGGGGGAAGGGGGGGGTGTCCGGTGCCTTGCTCAAGGGCACCACGGCAGGGCAGGAGGTGAACTGGGACTTCTCCAAGTAGCAGTCCACACTCCATATTTAGGTCTGGTCGGGGACCTACGGCTCACAGTCCAAGCCCCTACTGACTGAGCCACTGCCGGACCATGACATAACATGCTAATTTAGCAGGTAGCAATAGTATGTTTACCATGTTCCCTCTTAGCGCGGCAACTTCTTTTGCTAATGAAGGATTACTTTTCACAAATAGTGCTGCACTTGATGTTATTTATGTACCTTTAAACCCAAGTATTGGACACATGTTTTGTTTTTACGTTTGCATACATAAGCTTGGTCTTTTAGAAATGAATTATCAGCAGATGAATAAATTACGAAAATATTATGTATTTATTATTATAAATATAATAAACACATTAAAGAAACCAGTTTCATTATAAGCCATGAAGGGACTGGTTTGGAGTATTAATATTGTTTTCTTTAGCCACAATATAGTATCCAAAATGTGAAAAATCAGTCCATTTTGCCACCGGAATTAAGGGTTTCAAATTCACAATAACTAATGGTTTTTAAAATGATTAGCAAGTTTTTTTCTGAGTGTAGTAATTGTGATAATGAGTGGGTAAAAGGAAGGCCACTTTCACAGCAGGCTTCTGACTTGTCATATGAGGCAAAGCACAGGTGTTACTTAAAACATTAACTAAGGTTCAGCTCAATCAAAGCTATTCCAGAGCCAGCCTGCACAATAAACTGGCATCCCATAGTTGAATGTTTTTGTGATTAATGCTATGTATTACACCTGTGCTTTTCAGAATGTCTGCACTTAAAAAGGAATAGAAAAAGCCCAGGTGTAAATAATCAAATAAACGATGAAATGCATTTAGCTTTAGCGTCGTTAACATTATTAGCAACACCTGTTCCTTTTTTCTCTTATGTCAAACTGCCCAAAGTTTCAGAGTATCCAAATAATGGAGAAATAGACACAATGTTTTGAAGTTGCGCAATCAGTTTTATTCAGGAGAAGGAGAGAAAATATTACTCAAGGGAAACAAAACAAAAAATCAGAAAGCTTCTGTCAGAAGCAGCCCTCGAACAAATCAGTTCTCTGAATGATCCTTCATTTCCATCCACTTCTATTTTACATTAAAACTGATTAGTTGAGATACTAACTTATTCCAAATAAATAGAATATTTTTCTTAAGTCAATCTTTGTATTAAATCACAGCCAGTCAGTAACCGCCCACACCTCGACTCTGGACAAACTTCAGACACACTGTCCGCACTGCCAGTGAACATGGCAGAGCAGCACTTCCCCCACACACCAGGCATAATGAATATACAATATGTTACACAGTTACAGTATTTACACCACCTCTTTTACAATAAAGACAATAAATGCTTTCCCATTGCTTTTTGTTTCAATCACGCATTAAATATTTAACAGTGAATTAGAAAATATGGAAAGTAATTTTATCCCATTTGATTTCATAAGCCCCGCAAAAACACTAAAGGGATTTTTATTGTATATTTACCTTTTGGTCAGACCAAAAACAAAATAAAGGAAAAATATATATTGTGACATGTTTCAAAGGAAACCAAAAAGTGACAGAATGCTAAGAAGCGAGGAATTTTTAAATCAAGAATGATTAAGTACATTTATCCCAAAACCACCTGGTACTATCAAAGTGCTGTGGTTTAGGGAAGACGCAACAATGTTTACTTTGCCTGTAAAAAAACACCAGGTACATATGGCCTCCACATATGACTTTTTTCGTTCTATAATAGGCAAAAAATACCACAATTTGCACTAACACTTTCTGTCCTGTTGCATTCAGTGATAAATATCAAGTGTGCAATTCAATAACCGAACAAATGTGTCTTCTACCTGAAAGTAAAACACATCAGAGAGGATCTTAAAATTCAAAAACATCCAAATGAGAAGGTTAAAATACCTCCAAAAGTAGTGAGTGGGATTTTAGTAAGACTTGCAGTAAGACCCACATGTCCTTGCATATTCAAACCATGGAAAGACTCTAAAAAACCAGAGGCCTTTGCCATGATTTGGTCCTTAAATGGATATTTTAAGCCGTGATAACTCTTAGTTATTAGTAGCAAAGGGAAAGAGCTTTACAGTGAAGAAGTGTCAAATCAAATCAATCCATCCGCCAATCTACATTTATGAACAAGAGCATCTCTCATGTAAAGCTAGGCACTTGCAACATCTTAAGTTCAGAAAAAACTTTTCCAATGACCAAAAGAAAATGCACTCAAGTGTTGCACAACACGTTTGACTAGTTTCGGAAAGAGATGTTCATTTTCACAAATTCTGATTGGTCCCACAGCTTTGGGAATAATGTCACATGCTCCTTCTGTTCATATTTACAATACATCCTCCAAGTGCAACACTGTATGCACACACACTTTCAATCATTTGCATCAGCTGGAACCCTCAGCTTTGGTGTGGCTTCATAGGATTCAACGTTTCCTCCACAGAATTTATTAAACAGGCTTTGAAGCTCTACCACTGTCCAACCAGCCACAAAGGACAGAGCCAAATGAGAAGCTTTGTACAGTTTTAGTGCAATCTTACTTATACAAACTGATAGAACTCTACAAAAAAGTACAACAGATGCAACTTGGATCTCACACACACGCATCACGCACACTCACAGTCCAGTTGTAAAGGATTTGCATTCATTCATATTTGATATGTGGAACTACAAGCAAATGTAACTGGAAAAAAACTGGTTCTCATCAATAGTGTCAATGTGTTGAGAAACTTAAAGACCCCATGAAATTATGGTTAGGGATGAGCAGCTTTGATAAGGGAACAAATTAAATAAATAAAGATTGGACGTTTTTTGATGAGAACAACAAAATGTCTGAGATTAAGGACATTTGAAGAAGAAAGATGAATTATGAGTGCAGATAAAGAGAATTTACCATACTTCCTGTATCCCTCGAGTTATTGCACCTTATCTCTATCATGCTAATGACAAAGATAAAGTAAAACTGGGAAAAAACGACAATGCGGAAAGCAGCCCAAAGCACAGCAACCGCTGCTTTATAATTGTCCTGAATTATCAATTATTCCTTAACAACTTTGACTTAATAATAATATAATAATAATTATTAAAAAAATAATATAAATGTGTTTTCTTTTATCATGGGGTCTTTAAATTGCATCTATCCCCTCCTTCTCTCAGTTGAACAGGATGTTTGACATCACAACACAAACATTTCACATATATTAACATTACTAACTGTACAGACAGAAGACGGTTTTTAGTGTTTGGAGGAAAAAGGCTAAAGTAGAGGAAAGGTACCGATCTGCGATACCTGCATCCATCTTTTCTGAACCTCATCATGTAACTAGCAAGCTTTTGACTTGACTACATAACAGCGCTAACAATTCAAAAGCTATTATGTGCAGTCTTAACTTTTAACTTACATCTCTCTTCTCCTCGTGCACCCTTTCACCGCCATCATCAGCTCTCCTCTCATCACACAAACATACGGGTAAATATCCGGGTTATTACATTCAAACGTGATGCTCTTTTTTGGCATTTGTACAATGAATTTTTGTAAAACTGATATTTGCACTATAGTGAACAGGCTCCTTATTTTGAACAGCTCTTTAGGTACTGTATCGGAAAGGAAACTCAATATACGGCCCCTTTATTGCACTTATGTGTAAAATAGGAGACGA
Organism: Pseudochaenichthys georgianus; assembly: GCF_902827115.2. Classification (NCBI taxonomy): domain Eukaryota; kingdom Metazoa; phylum Chordata; class Actinopteri; order Perciformes; family Channichthyidae; genus Pseudochaenichthys; species Pseudochaenichthys georgianus. Next base: position 16,017,076 of record NC_047514.1, on the reverse strand, counting down.
GGGATGGTGAATAGAAATGGTGGTTTGGAGAATAATCAGATACTGGTTATCTCTCTGGGAAGAGCATCATAGACAAAAAAGACAACATAGTAAACAACATATAGATAATACTCTCTTTTTAACCATGCACACATTAGTACCACCACACAGAACTGGCAGGGGGTGTTTTTAATGTAACCGGGTCAAACACATTCTGGGACCAGTGTTGCAGGGTGCCATATTTCTTCAAGTGTGTTTGTGAGTATATGATCAACAAGCTACAAACTGTGGTGTTCAATAATCCCCAGATTTCAAGACATGTCCAATATCTCATACACACGCACGCACACACACACACACACACACACATCAACCTCTGTCTCACGCGCACACACCTCACACCACCAGGATCTTGACTTCGTCCTGCTCGTCAGGCCGGTAGAAGAAGGGGATGCAGGGGTTCTCCCCGAGGAAGGGGGGTGATCCGAGCGCTCCCTGGGGGTTCTGGATCTCTTGGAGCAGCTGCATGATCTGCTGGGCTGTGCCGTCCTCTTTGGGCCCCAGGGACTTGGAGTCAGTCTGGGACATCCCACTCCACTGGGCCTGTGACGAGGGGGCTTCCAGGCCGGGGGTGGGCTCCGACAGAGGGATGACCTCCATGGCTTCTGCAGCGGAGAGAAAGAGCGGCATGGTTAAATTATACAGAATTTATTCTTAATAATAGGAGCAATAGGAGCAAGTGGACACAAAAGGACACCAGACATATCATTTACATTAAGTGCAATATATAGTTTGACTATTTATCATTGTAACTACTGTATTCTAGCTCACTTACATTATGGTGCAATTTACAATTCTAACTGTTTGTGTACGTTTTTATTTTGCCTCTCTTTTATTTAATATTTTGCTGCCGTTAGACAGTATATTTTCCCACTTGGGGACAAATAAAATAATTCTGATAGCTAACAGCTGACCTTAGTTTGTTTAGTGAAGTCCAGTTTCACTGCACAATTAATCTAACAGTTCCTAAATGTTGGCTGCCCTAGGTACATTTAGCTTTAAAAGGGGACATATGTAACCGTTCGACCAACCTTGGAATTAGTATACATTAATTTAAGATGTAGCAATGACATACAGTAATACCGGTTGTGCCTACCTGCTCCGCTGTCAGCATTAAGATGTGTGTGTGAATGTGCTTGGTGCTCTTGGTGTGTGAGGTCCTCCCCAACAGGAAGCAGGTCGGGGTTCACTGAGCCCGCCCCTGCCACAGCTGCGGTGTAGCGGCTGTACCAGTCGTTCCTCTCAGACACCAGCCTCATCACCAGTTCCTGCAGCTCCGCCAGCTTCGCCTGAGGGACAACAGAGAAACGATTACTGACAGAAAACGGAGCAAAAAACATACAGCAAAAGATGTGATTGATGGTTATTTTTTTTTTAATAACAAAAGGTTGCTTCACAGTACCTTCATCTCCTCCTTGTCCTGGGCCAGCATGCTGATGTAGTGCTCCTTCTCCTGGTGCTTCTGCTTCATGATGGCCCGCTGACTCTGGTACAGGGCTATGTACTCTCCTGGAAAGACAAAGGTAAAAGGATGATGAGTTTTTCGATCTTTCTAAAAAGTATTACAACAAATAAATCCTACTGTCTCACCGATAGTGTCAGTCTCTCCAGACAGCTGGATGCAGCGGTGCTCCAGCTCCTCCACCCTGTCCTTCAGGTCGGCCTTCTCTCTGATGAGGGACGTGAAGCGCTGCTGAAGCTTCTCCATGGCAGCTTGCAGAGCCTGATGAACTTCCACCGGCACTCCTCCTTCTGGGAGCGGGATTGTAAAGTATACAGATGGTTTAGCTAATGCACCACAGATACTTTCTCATCTTTATAAATCAGGCTTAACTTTAAAGGTCACCTTTATGCAAAATCCACTTTTTCATGTCTTGTATACATACGTATGTGTCCCCTCTGTGTAAAGAGATTCTGAAAGTTTCAGGAAAAAAGATTCGCTCGCTTTTTGTCCTGATCCATCTTTATAAAAACCTGTCTGAAAATGAGCTGATCAGATTTTTGCCACTTTATGATGTCATAACATATTTTTTTGGGTTGTGTAACCATTAGCCAGTAACCAACCAAGGTAACACCCCCCACCTTATCACCTAAATCGCCTCCTAGAGCAGATTCTTTTCAACCAAATATCTCTCAGAGGGGCGTGGCTCCATATTTTCATCGAAATTAACAGACACAGAATCAGCACTTTTGAAACAGGGCTGACACAGAAGGGATTATGGGATGCTACAAAGCATTATCTGGTTTGGTTTCGAGCCAAACACTTCAGAGACATGTTTTGTATATATCTGAGACCTATAATATATTGATGAAAAAGAGTATAATAGGAGACCTTTAAGAATAGACACTATAATCTAGGTCTACACATAATACAGGGTTCTTACACCTTTTCCAAAGTCAAATTCAAACACTTTTCAAGCATTTTCAAGGTGCATTTTCAAGCTTTTCAAGCAGCTTACAGCGGCACTTGTAAATTAAGTATGCACATACTTATACTCAAATGATTATTTCCCTACCTCACATTAAATCAGATGTTCTTTATGCTATAAACAACCAAATGTGTGTTTCGTGATGGCATTCTACACGAGGATGACAAATTAAAGAAAAATAAAACAAAGTTTAATATTTTAAAATGAGTGACCCATATATAAGTAGACTGGGCATCCCATATAACCTGGCTGAGCCAATATAAAACAATCAGCTAAATAACTTTTCAATAAATTCTTTATTAACATTTTTGAGGTCCTTTTAGGTTGGCAGTAAACATACGGCTCTCCAAGGTTAGGACAAACGTTTTATTTTGATACAATGTGACCAACCGAGCACAGTGTGAAGAGAGCGAGGCCACAGAGCACACACTTTCTACATCATACAAAGATATATATATATATATATATATATATGTATATAAATTATAGACAAACTCCCCATAAAACGCACGGTATTTCTCTAATAAAAACAGAACATAAGACTTTAATCTAAGTAACAGCATGAGGTCAGTTTCTGTGTAAGAGTTTTGGTTTTTACAATATTGATTTATTGTAAGATAAAATGTACAACCACTTTTTAAATCAGAAAATGAGGCTCATTGAGATAGACCGGATTCCAGTTTGGGTTTTAACATCCCTTCTCCATCGAGTGCATTTCTCTGGATTTATTCGCTACTCTGCGGCGGATGAGTACTCCGCCACAGGTCTGCAGAACACACGACTCCCTGAATGCATCCTCACACAACATGCAGGAGCAATCACAGGATTAAACTATTTACATGAAAGGAAATGGAAGTGGGAGACACAAACCTTCACAAAAGTCCTTTTTTTTTTAATACCAAACAGCATAGAAATCTATTGAGGTAAACAAACCGACATCTTACACAGCCAAGGTAACAATTAGTTCCCTGCCTTCCTGACTACTGCAACACTACAAGGGGGGGGGGGACTGAGGGAAGGTCCTTTGTGTCAGTAGGTTGTGTGAGTGTGAGTGTGTGTGTGTGTGTGTGTGTGTGTGTGTGTGTGTGTGTGTGTGTGTGTGTGTGTGTGTGTGTGTGTGTGTGTGTGTGTGTGTGTGTGTGTGTGTGTGTGTGTGTGTGTGTGTGTGTGTGTGTGTGTGTGTGTGTGTGTGTGTGTGTGTGTGTGTGTGTGTGTGTCTATATGTATGTATGTGTCTGTGTTTATTTTAAGTTGTGTACATTTCTAATATGTTAAAAAGTGAAATGTATCTTACCAAGTGGTGGCCTGTAGTTTTGCTTGCAGAAAGGACTGCTCCACCCCCAGACAAAATGCCACACCCATATAATTCCCCAATTGTATTGGACACCAGCATGTCAGGTGACATTGTGTATATTTATAAATATATATATATATGTAGAGGGCCAGTGTGAGATCGAAAAAAGTGGTTTGTTGCCTGAGAGCAACACTATGCCATAGATAGAGGGTTAAATACAATTTTAAAATACTTGTACTTTCATTTTATGCAACTGTGTACTATACTTCTACTCCACTAAAGTTCACCACTCTGCTGTTCCGTAGTGCTGCTCCCCCTCCCTCCGGCTGAAATTATGAATATATGGCGTATAGTAAATCAGATAACACGGCAGGGTCCGTTACAGTTTGTTTTCATCTGATTTCAAATAAACAAAGTCTTAGCTTTCCGAATATTAAACTTGTTTCAGCAAATTCAGATGATAAATACAGCTTTGAAGCTTGTAACGGCATAATTACAAGCGGAGAACGGAGTAACTTAACGTCACAGCAGGCATAACAACAGTCAGCCGGTGTTTCTCGTGAGTGTTTTCCCCGGGAAATAAACCCAATACACACAAACGCAAAAATACACAAACACACACATACACACACTCGCGAGCTTCCCCCAGACCAGTACAAACGAAAATATGTTTCCTTCGTTAGAAAGCTAGGAATATCCTCTTTCCAACAGTGTATACAACTCAAAATGTGTCTTCGGGTCAATGCGACTGATTTCGATGGAGCAAGTTTAGGCACGAACTACCAGTAGAAATACATTGCTTTTAAAATCATTCTGTGTGACATGAAACACCACAGGATGGCGACTGACATAGGTAATTATCCCACATTGAGTTCGCTAACGTTACTAGCTTAAACAAACATAACATGCAACATTTTTCTTCGGATAGTCAACGCTCGTTAAAACAGCAACCTCCTGGCATACTGTCATCTCTATATCACTCATTAGAATGCCCAGTTCAGATAAAAAAAAACACGCGCATAGGAAGGCCGCAGCGGAGCTGTTTTATGCAATTCTTTTCTGTTAATCTAAAAAGCGAACTATTCAGTCAGACAGCAATTTATTGTAAAAGTAAAGCATTTACATTTTCAAGCACTTTATCTCAATTTCAAGCACCATTCCCAACCTTGAAAACACCGCGTCAAATTTTAAGCATTTTCAAGGATTTCAAGCACCCGTACGAACCCTGATAATAAAAAAAAACATATGCATGCTTTCACAGACCCCATCTTCCTCACCTGAATGCTCATGGCCGTGTTCACAGTGACTGTGTGGGTCCTGAGAGGGATCGTGCTCATGGTGATGGTCATGTTCATGGTGATGGTCGTGGTCATGGGGATGGTCATGATCATGGTCCTGGTGGTGATCATGGGCGTGGTCATGATCATGGTGATGCTCGTGGTCATGCTCATGATCATGGTGATGGTCATGGTCGTGAATATCTGTGTGGCTGTGGTGCTGCTGCTCCAGGCTGAGGGCCATAGAGGCCTGGTGCCTGGCCGCCATGTGGTGCCTGTGCTCCTCCTCCAGTTGCCTTCTGGCCTCGTCCCTCTCCGCCTCAACCCGAGTCAAAGCTCCACGGATAAACTCCTCCTACATTACAAACAATGTATCATTTAAACTGGTATAGCCCTGTATGCATCATGTAAGCGCCCATAATGTGGCATAGAAGGCAAAGCAATGGAAGTTCGACAAATCATTTAAGCATATTTGAATGAGTAGTTTTTTGTGAAGAACAATCATCACCCTCCTCACCATGTCTTTCTTGCTCTCAAAGTCTTCTGGGATGACTATGGAGGTGGACTGCTCTGGGCTCTCTTGCATGGACTGGCTCTCCACTCCATCTCCTACGTGACCGAGTGACACATTCAAATTAAGACAGGAACTGCAGGTCATGAAGATTTTCAACATTGTACCCCTCAACATTCATGTAGTGTACAACCACTTTGGGTACTACATTTCAAAAGGATATACAACATATGCAATCTGAAGAAGCTTGGATAAGCATAGTAAAAGAAAAGGGTTTAAAAAAGTACCAGTAACATACCAGTAAAAGACTAATCTTACCTTGGTCTCTGGCCGAGCCAAGCGCTGAACTGTTGAGCAGATCCTTCACCTCCGCCTTCAGATGCTCGTTGTCTTTGACCAAAAGATCCAAATAATCCTGTAGGGGGAGACAGAGAGTCATTCAAATGAATTGATGTATGTTTGTGGTCACAGAGATAAGTAAGGCACATTGACAGAATGTGAGGTTACACAACATAGTATCAACATACTGTAATACACTGACTCCAGGCCCTTTCGATTCAGTCTCATATTATAATAGTTGATAAAGAGAGCTTTAGGGCAGGATTTTTACTAAAGTATTTTATATGCCTTATTTCTGAAATGCACACCTGCGCTTGCTTGAGCTGATTCTGACTGATCTCCAGGTGCATGCGGCCCTGGCTCTCATCGTGCTGCAGCCGGTCCATGAGCTGGATCTGCTTCAGGTACTGGTGGTGGATCTGTTCCCTCTCTGAGACCAGAGTCTGGTAGCCGGCACAGTACTGCTGCAGCTGGGCGGCCACCTGGTCCTTCTGCTCCATCAGACCCTGAGTGTCCTGACTCTTCAGTTCCAGCTGAAGAAGAGGGAAATAAATACTTTTCAGGGTGCCATAATCACATATTTCTGTTGTGTTAACTCCACAGTGTGGATGGCCATTAATAAATTATTAAAACATAAAGTTTGCAAAGGATATAGTGTAATCATAGTAAAGACAGATAAGGTACTAAAAGTGACAAAAGCCACAACTTCAGCCGTGTTTTGTGTGTACCTGCTCCTTGAAGTTGTGCAGTTCCTCTTGCAGTTCACCCATCCTGCGAGCCAGCTCCTTTTTCACATGTTGCTCTGTCTGGATGGCATCGGTCAGCTCCATGTTCTCATTGGTCTGCACAAATGAATTTTGATTAAAGTCTCCTACCCTCTGAGCTAACACTTGAAAAATGAAAATGAATGTGCTCTCCAAATGTGTGAAAAACCTTTCAAATTATTGTTACAGAGAAATGATTTACAGCCTCACCAGTTTGACAAATCCGTTCTGTAGCTCAGCCAGCTGGTCCTTCAGCGTTCGGTTCTGAGTGAGAGCTCGGCTAATGGTGGCCTTATCTGACTGAACATCCTCTAACATGCGTCGGCGGTCCCCGTCCTCCTGGACCTGGCTCTCCAACTGCCGCTCCAGCTCTCCCAGACGCGTCTCCTGCTCTGTACACATGCGGCTCAGCTGCTCGTTATCTCGCAGCTGGGGGAAATTTAACAGAGGGGAATGTAAGCAACTTCAAACCATCGTTGAAATATTAAACAGAACAAATCAATGGGTATCGCTTTCAAATGTTAGGGACACAGAACCATAATACACTGCCGAACACAATATTCCAATATTATCCAAGAAATAAACGAATCATTAGCAGAAAAGGAATGCTCTAAGTGTGTGTGTAAGGCATACCTGTGCCTGGTACTGTGCAGTGAGAGCGTGTTTCTCCTGATGCAGAGCGTTGAGGGCCTCCTGCAGAGCCACCTCGCTCTCTGAGGGCCCCGAGGACTGAGGCTCCGCATTATCCTGAGCCTCTCTCTCCTGGGACAACAACGCTGGAGGAGGAGAAGAAGAATGACAGGTATTAGATATAATCATTTTGCAATAACAAATACCTTGTATGCCCGGTATTAAGCATGCTACAGCTCATATACAATACATCTTTTTTTTTTTTTTTTGTAATTCTAAAATTTGTATTGAATTTTCGATTCAGAACAAAGAAACATTGGCAGTACACTGCATAAACAAATCCCTCTCCTCCATGGTCCTGGCATTGACATGAAAAGACATGGAAAAAGTAATATAATAATAACAAAATAGGACATAAGGTATATCAGCAATGGAAAAGTGCAATTCTTGGTAAACATTCAAATTAGATAAAGTCTCTGACGGCCTTTATGTGTGTCCAGAAACATTCCCAAGTAGTATCATATACAGTATATTTAAGATTTTAAGATTATGCTAAAATAAAGTTTTCAAACTATTTGAAACCTCACCAATGTTATTCCTGCAATGGAGGGAAGAAAGACTGAAGCAAGGCCTTAAAGCCTTTAAAAACACAAATGTTTGGGCGATAATTAACATTTCGACACCAGCTTACAATAGTGTCAAACATCAGGCGCATTCACACCGCAGTACTTTTCCCACAAAGGTTCATGAGAACTCTTTAGTTCTCATAAGTACAGATCGCGTTCACACCGGAATAACGGTACGTCCACACAGCAGCTTTAGACGAATCTTCCACCGCTTCTCTGCCCATTGACTTTGCGAAGCGAAGATTTCCAGGATTTCCAGGATTCAAAAGTTGAGCAATGTTCAACTTTTGAAGCTGAGCTGGAAGCGTCAGCCAATCAAATCACGTTTATGCCAGACCGAAGTTCATTTCCTCATATTCCAAACGAGAAATTACGGTAGCAAATCACCCGGTTCTTTACGACCAGAACTATTAACGGGATACAAACCGGAGGAACCAGGCATGGAGGGAAGTGGCAGAGACAGTGGATGAAACTGGTAGGTTTTCGCCTGTTTGGGGAGTTTATATATACACAGTGGGGCAAAAAAATATTTAGTCAGCCACCAATTGTGAAAGTTCTCCCACTTAAAAAGATGAGAGAGGCCTGTAATTTTCATCCTAGGTACACTTCAGCTGTCAAAGGACACCAGAAACACAATTGTAGACCTGCACCAGGCTGGGAAGACTGAATCTGCAATAGGTAAGCAGCTTGGTGTGAAGAAATCAATTGTGGGAGCAATTATTAGAAAATGGAAGACATACAAGACCACTGATAATCTCCCTCGATCTGGGGCTCCACGCAAGATCTCACCCCGTGGGGTCAAAATGATCACAAGAACGGTGAGCAAAAATCCCAGAACCACACGGGGGGACCTAGTCAATGACCTGTAGAGAGCTGGGACCAAAGTAACAAAGGCTACCATCAGTAACACATTACGCCGCCAGGGACTCAAATCCTGCAGTGCCAGACGTGTCCCCCTGCTTAAGCCAGTACATGTCCAGGCCCGTCTGAAGTTTGCTAGAGAGCATTTAGATGATCCAGAAGAGGATTAGGAGAATGTCATATGGTCAGATGAAACCAAAATAGAACGTTTTGGTAAAAACTCAACTAGACGTGTTTGGAGGAGAAAGAATGCTGAGTTGCATCCAAAGAACACCATACTACTGTGAAACATGGGGGTGGAAACATCATGCTTTGGGGCTGTTTCTCTGCAAAGGGACCAGGACGACTGATCCGTGTAAAGGAAAGAATGAATGGGGCCATGCATCGTGAGATTTTGAGTGACAACCTCCTTCCATCAGCAAGGGCATTGAAGATGAAACGTGGCTGGGTCTTTCAGCATGACAATGATCCCAAACACACCGGCCGGGCAACGAAGGAGTGGCTTCGTAAGAAGCATTTCAAGGTCCTGGAGTGGCCTAGCCAGTCTCGCCAGTCACTGAGGAGATTCCCAGTTGATCGCGAGATGTGTCTAAAAATAGAACAACAACATTCTGTTTTATCGTTAATGTCCTGTAACATAATGTTCCTGTGCCAGAATAATGCACTTGAACGCATCAAAGCTTTGTAATTGGCCGGCGTGACCCCATGTATCGGGGCGTGGCTGGTGGGCAGTGGGCACTATTTTGCTGACGTTGTTGTCCGTGTTAACAGGAGTGACAGTCCGGACACACACAAGACCGCAATTATGGCAGAAGCAAAAAAGCTCAAACTATATAATTTTCACTCTGAGTGGGAGGATGATTATTTTTGTATCTATTCCAATTGAAAGTCCATCCGTCTCATCTGCAATGCGAGCGTGGCTTTATCGAAGAAGGGTAATTTAGGAGCGGCATTTAAAAACAGTGCACAAACGTTACGAGACGGAATTCCCTCCTAATTCTGCCCTACGCTCCCAAAAGGGGAGGGGCCTGAAAGGACAGCTAAATGCACAGCAGTCCATTTTCACCAGGCCCAACAACAAGAGCAAGGCTGCTACCATAGCATCTTATCGTGTCAGTCACGTTCTTGAGAAACACATGAAGTCTTTCAAAGACAGCGAAGTTGTGAAAGAAGCATTCCTGGAGGCTACCGACGCGCTTTTGGGGGACAGTAAAAATAACAGTAGCATTTCAACAGGTTTTTGATATAATAAAAACTCAAGTTAGATACCGTTATTAATTAACTGTAAGTTTTAGTTTGTTTGAACTTATTCATTATAATTATTGTACAAAATGGTATAAGAATGCAAACATTAAGATCTGTTCTGTTTAAATTGATTATAGTCTATTATCAATTCAGGTTAAGAAACTAGTGTTGCTTGCATCCTATTTTAAAAAAGGCATTTATCTTTATACTCTACTAAAATGCAACAAAAAAGGGTTTGATTCTATTAATGTTGTCTTTTTTATTGCACTTTGGCAGCAGATTCCTGTGTAGCTTCAGATCTGAGTTGTCTTATTAGTAAGCCGAATGTATACTTTTGTAGCAACACTGTTTTTATATAATGGCAAAGAAAGGGTTCAGAGTATTTTCTTTTTTTCCTGTGTCATATGTGGCAGCACTGTTCAATGTTTCTTGAAAACATTACCCACTGTAGGATGTGACGTGTGAATAAACTCCAACTCTGTATCAACAACACTGTTGTGTAACTTCAGTTAAATACTTGTATGTGTGTAGATTAGAAAGAGGTAAAATAAAGAATCTGCAGTATTTTATGAAGTATTAATCGTACAAAGGTCAGTTTTATACAAGTAGAAGTGTGTATTTACCTGGTAGTAGGCTGTCAGTAATGGCTACGCCTCTCTATTTGGACTGGTAGATCTCTGCAGACTGGCAACTTTAAAAGTAGCTCTCGGTTCAAAAAAGTTTGGGCACCCCTGGTATATATATTGCTCGCATAAAATCCCCAGGGTTTTTTGCTTTGTATGTCGGGGGCGGGAGATTCATGTGATTGGTTGTTGGTCGCGTTGCTCGCAAAAAATCCCCAAGCTTTCAGACACGCCCAGCTCCAAGATTTTCGAAAAACTGCTGTGTGGACGGGCCGTAAATCCCTGGGGGTGGATTAGGCAAATGAAGCCGCTGACGTCACTTCTTCTTCTTCTGCTGCTGCTTTGGGTTTACTGGCAGGCCGCAAACAACTTCACGGCGTATACTGCCGCCCAAAGTCCCCGGCCGGAAGTCCCCGGAGTTGGGGACTGGCTTCAGTAGAAGCTGCTGGGACTCCCATAAATGCTAATGCTAATAATGCTAATGCGAGGATAATAAAATGGCAGCTTCACATAACTTTTTGGGAGTTTTACGGGGCGTGGTTTGCAATCCGCCCAGCCAATCAGACATAGGAACCTTTTTCTCCCACGAAAGTCCCTGCTCTCTAGCAGGGACTGAAAAGGGGGTAAAAAGGTTCTCATGAACTAATTTTAGTACCGGCTCTTTTTTGTGTGAACGCGACAAAAGAGTTCTCATGAACTAAGTTCTCATTAACCTTTGTGGGAAAAGTACTGCGGTGTGAATGCGCCTATCGTCTCTTTGCTCTCCACTTGACTCTAGAAGCACCTTATCAAGTGTACAGTGCTGCAAGATAAGGGGAGCCATTCTGTAAATCCAACTACGGTCAGGCAGTCGGACATTTTATTTACCACGGGTAAACAGGCAGCTTAAGGAAGGTCAAAGCCAGGATCAGGTTGAAGCATTAAACAAGGGCAGTGTGATTCTCTCACCTGCAGCATGTTGCAGCTCTGTGATGCTGGCTTCCAGGTCTTGGACTCGGTTGATGTTTCTGTCCCTCTCCTCTGCTACCAAAGAAACCTGTGCATACACAGGAATTAACATTTAAATCAATAAGTCTAATGTTTTTCAAAGCTATATTGAACCATATGTCTAAGCTAATGTTACTGTGTAGTTCACCTGTGTTAGCAGCTGTTCTGTTTTGTCCTTCCATACACGGCCCTCCTCCTGGATCTGCTCTGCATAGCAGTCTCTCTCCGTCTGCAGCTGGGATATTGACTCCATCAGCTACAGCATCAAAAACATTAAGGGATAAATACGGTCAACATGGCAAGACTTTATTATCATAAGAGATACAACAGGCCGCTTTGTTTATTTAAAATATATGTTTTAAAAAGTATTAATATGCTGCTTTTATGTATCACATATAGAAAGGAAAAGGAGAAGTAGGAAAGGCAAAGGGATATCTCATGGGTCATTTGATGCAAGGAATGTGAAATGCAAGGAAAGAGGCTGATGAGAACAGGAGGTTGGCTGAGGAATGTTTCTATGAAAGGAAGGGAAACTAGTGAGGCATTAAATTATGTTGAGTTGTTTTAATGATAATGAAAGAATAAATAAAAGTTTAGCCACTAGCATAACACATATGCAGATAACTGTAGGAGAAAGACCCTCCGTGTTCACAGACCTGGTGATTGTGTGCCTCCAGCTGCTGCTTCTCTCCCAGCAGTAACTGGACCTGCTGGGTGGCATTTGAGGGATCTGACTGGCTGGAGCACTGGAGGGGAAAAAAAGGACAAATACTGACATGAAATGCAGGTAATAGATGATGATATAATCTAATCGGGCTGCAAAGAAACATTTAGGGATCTTTATTGATACAAATCCCAAACAATGGCTTTTTGTTGTAGATTGGCTATAAAGTCCAAAGCTTGTAATTATTGTTAAGACGAAGATCAGTATATATGTGTGTCTGTGTTTTAATGCACCTGTTGCAACATGAGGTCAGCTATCTCGAGTCTCTTGCGAAGATCTTCCAACTCCAGCCTCATTGCTCCATTCTCCTGTGTTCTCAGCTTTATCTGCTCTGACAGCTCTGAGCCCTGCTGCTTCGACTCCTCACTCAAATTGCTGCAATCACAGACACATGCAGAGGTTGTTCATCTACAGATTCTTATCAGGAGTTGGGAGATTTGCTCACACCGTCTGTTGGGTTGATTAGCTAATCTTTCTTTGATGACATTGTTATGAAAACCTTCACCTTGTGAATGTTAAGTGACTTACTTTAGTCTAAACACCTCTAGTCTCAGGCTGTCTCTCTCCTTTTCAAACTCTTTGTTTTGCTGGAGACAAAAATGAAAACATTTATTAATAATACCACTTTTAAATGATTTCAGTTTAGATGTGAACACTGCGATGGTTACCTTTTCAAACTGTTTTTGCTGTGTTGAGACAGAAGAGAGAGTTCTCTCCAGCTCGGATACTCTCTGCTTCGTTCCCTGCAGACGGTTATTCAAGTCCTCTGCCTCAGCTGCACACACAAAGACACAAACAAACTGTAAACTCAAGTCTTGCAAAGATTAGAAGTCTTGAATTAAAGACACACCTGCTTTCTGCCGCGCAGCATGTTGTGTGTATTGTAGTGCTGTTTGTAGCTCTGATTTCTCAGATACCAGTATTCCAATAGTCTGGATGTGAACCTATGGACGACAGAGGGAAGGTGTTTCAAGACATAAACATTAACTCCTTTATTAAATCACGATATAAACTACACAACTTAGCATGCAGAGAACATAATTAACTCCTGTCAGAGTGAGCAAACGGGGGAAGCTGTGTTCTCGGATAACATTTTTATCAATTATATATCAGGGATGGTACCATGGACTCTGACATTTTACACTGATACATTACATGGATGCATTACATGCTCCTTCCTTCTTAAAATACACCGTCCTATTAATTGAATGTGTGTGTTGAGCGGAAGAAGTTACCTGTAATTGCTCCCGCATGGCACCCTGCTCTTTCGAAGATTTCTGATCAAATTCTTTCCGCTCCTGGAGAACATAAAAAATGATATAAATGAATCACCGGGAAATAGGTCAAAGTTCAGTAAACTGGAAAAATAGACACAGGAATTAACAGTTTACCTTTTGCAGCTGTTCAGAGAGCACCTGAGATTGCTGTGCCTGCCAGACCAACAGGATATAAGTTTAACTTCAGCAAAGATCAATATTTATTTCATCACACCAGCAGAAATTCTGACACAAAATCCCTCAACTGCATGCCTAACAGGACAGGGATAGTCGTAAGGATTTAAATAATAAACCTGTTATGTTTACCTTTTAGGTTTATATGAAGCTTTAAGTTAGTGTGCTACAATTAAGCGTCTACCATGGAAGCTCTGACTAGAGTGTGCAAATAAAGAGAGGCATTCTATTGAAGGATAAATAAAAAACATGAAAACCATTATAAAGATGACATGCAGAATGCTTACAGGGCATGCTTTTCTGTGATATATGTGGGACTGTTGAAGGGGGGGGTTACTACAGACACACAGACGTGCGGACACATAGACGCACACACAGCCTCTTACCAGCTGGTCTAACTTGGTATTTAGCTGAGAGTTTGTTAGGTTGCTGGACTCCAGGGCGGCTGACAGCTCTTGGTTCCGACCCTATCACGTGCACACATGCGTCCGGGAGGAGAACAAAAAAAAAAGGAGAGAGGGATATTGTGCTGTGACAAAAGTCAAACAAGGAGACGATCTGTGACTTATTAACATGGAAGCAAACAATAGCAACTTTATGAGAGGTGTAAAACATGTATATCATAAAATACATGATGAGTTGTTAATCTGATTAATGGAGTATATTGATGCAACAATGTTGGCCTTTATGTTAAGCCCTCACCAGAGTTTTAACAATCTAATCTGCGCTACATTAACATGTCAATGGTTATTTACCATTTTTTTAATTCGTACCTGCTGTATCAAGTCACAATCCCATACCATATTCCTTGTGCACACTTCAAGTCAATAAGGTTGTTTAAATCCATTCAACCGACTGTTTGTGCTTGACAATAGACTAGCTCTGTATTGTTTAACATAGATATTACCTGTCCCCAAACTGTACCTTAATGTTTTTTATTTAGTTTTACCTAAACAAACCCTTTCAGAAATATGAAGAAGTCCTAGGTGTACTCATGCTACAGGGCAGCCACTTTACTGTGAATCACAAGGCCTCAATGCTCTTGTGACAGACCATGACCTCAATTACTTTTAACAAATAGTTTTACAATATATTAGATTTCCATCTTACCTCCAGCTCTCTCTCACCCATGGCAGGGGGACTGTCTCCATTCACATACGCAGCAGATGACTGAAAAGACAAAGACATGCACATCAATGCAACACGGAAAATGGTATATATTTCAAGGTGAAAAACAGATTGTACGGGTGTCTGATTACTTCTGTTAGTAAGCAGTAAAGTGTTAACTGTGTCTCAGAAACAGACAACAAGCAAACTGTATAATGTGTTGCACCAAATAATTAGAAACACACGAAGCAGCTGCACCAGTTGATGCCGTTAGTGTGCGTGAGGCCTTTGGGAACAACTGGACATTTAAAAATTCTTCCAGAGCATTCCTGCCTAGAATAGATGCATCACACCATGGATGAAAGTGATGAAAAAAAAGTGATAAAAGTGCATCAGTGTTGGTGTTTAATTGTTAAGTTTTACTATATGTATGGGAAAGATGCGTGTGTGTGTGTGTGTGTGTGTGTGTGTGTGTGTGTGTGTGTGTGTGTGTGTGTGTGTGTGTGTGTGTGTGTGTGTGTGTGTGTGTGTGTGTGTGTGTGTGTGTGTGTGTGTGTGTGTGTGTGTGTGTGTGTGTGTGTGTGTGTGTGTGTGTGTGTTAGAGAGACAGGAAGACATTGGCGCTGCTGAAATCTTACCCCAGAGACCAGGCCGTTCAGCTGCTGTGAGAGCTGTCGCAGGCTCTCTGTGGAAGACATTGGTCTGCAAGGCAAAATGCAGAAATAATCAATCACACACATTATCCAAGTCATTCACTACGTTGTATACCTAATTAATGACAACTGTTATGTTAAAGTAGTCTCTGCAGAAAGTGCAGCATTCATATCAAATGTGCTGATGATAGAGTAATAGAACGAGCTGTTTCAAGAGGGCGTTTTCTGCTAAACTGCAGCGTTTAAAGATACAAGGGTGTCATGGACAGTGATAAATCAGGTAACCCACCTTTTTTCTTCAGTTAAACTCCCATTGCCATTGGTGTCGGTATAGTCCTACAGAAAGATCGAAAGAGGAATAGAGAGTGAGAGCAGTAGACAGACAAACAGGAAGGAGGAACACAGAACATGTATAACTTGTGTGGTGAGAAATTCACATTCACATTCTGTTTTTACAACACACACACATATCATTAAAAATGCAGCAACTGTAATTATGCTCCGAAGTGAGAGATACGGAGGTTTAAAGGTGACAATACAGCATATGACTTGAGAAACAGAGACAAAGAGATAGTGACGGAGAGAAAGACACACACCTGCAGGTCAGTGTTGTGACCGACAGACTCGGGATTAGTAGGAGTGTTAGCGCTAGCGGGGTTAGGCACAGGCGAACCGCGGTCAGGCTCTGCCTTCGGGTCCTCCAGCAGCTGGGGGACTGGTGACCCGATGGACTCCACGTCAGCAAAGGTCTGATGTGACACACACACACACACAACAAATGCACACACTGGTTTAATGCCAAGAAAACAAGCAGTTATGATGCAACAGAAACATGGAGGCCAAAATGATGAGCTTTTCAAACCAAATCAAATCAAGTTTTATTTATATAGCACATTTATAAACGATTTTTGGTCGAGCCAAAGTGCTGTACATAAAATAAAAATAGCCTACAGTAGAGACACTTTACAGCAAATATAACAGCACAGATTGTTCAGAATATCAGTATGAGAAAAACGACACCCTCTGTAAATTGCTAACAGAGCAAATAATGCAGGCTCTTTTACAGATGGTGAAAGATATAAAGCTGTTACGCTGCTGCCAATACTTTTTCAAAACACTTCTGCCCATGGCAGTCTTTGAAACGTTAGTAGAATAAAAGCACTGAAAAAACTCTAACTATGCTGTTTAAATGCCAACGTGGAATTGAATGACTGACAAAGAATCCCTCTCTGTTTCACTTACTCTGAAGCTAGCAATATTTTTATAATAATCTGTAACAATAAAATAACCCTCTTAAGAGTGCATGTAAATCAGGCAGTTAAAAAGCCAAAACAAATGATGCATATACTGATACTCATACAATCAGCTGTATAGAGAGAACTCTCGAAGATCATTGAGATAAACTCAGAACAAATAACTGTGCACTCTCTTGACATGGATTTAAAAGCCAAGCACCAATACAAGAATTTGCACTTAAAATGTGCCCCATGCTTTCTGGACTGTGTGAAAAAGAAAACATATGTGCATCTGACGCAAGAAGGAGGTTAGAATGGGGAAGCGAGATGAGATATTAGATACCACACAAGAGTGGCTATTTACAGCAATGTCATGCAGAGACAGAAAACACAGTCATGGCAGGAAGAAAGAGACAGACGCTCACCTGACTGTTGCCATTAGGAGGTAGAACTACTCCATTGCTTTGACTAAGTGCTTTCAGAATATTGTCAAACTACAGGAAGAAGAAACAAGGGAGGAAGATGAAAGAGATGCAAAAGGGTGAAGAGAACAGTATAACCTGCTACAATAAATCCTAGGAAGAGGTCTAGAAGTAATATCAGTGTGCGAAAAAGTACACGTCCCACCGTCCGGGACGTGTTATTTACAATATCGGACAAGTAGATCTTTCAATTGACTTGTCCGGCGGACAAGTGACGTTTTTCGGCCTGATTTATTGACAAATTATTGATACATTCAGTTTACAAAAGGCAGAACTCATTCGCAAATTGTACGTGTCCGCCATTGTTCGTTTAGAAGTGTTAGTTTCGGTTCTGCTTGTCGATTCCTAAGGAAATGCATCTCGCCGCTTTCTGTACAGTTAGACGGGGGCGGGGCGGGAAGTGTAGCACAGTGGCAGGGTTGGGAAGCAAAACTCTGTTCCGAGTAGGAACAAATAACAATTGTCCGGTACCGGGATTAATAAGAGTTGTGAGGACAGGAGGCGAGGCCGAGCCCCCGAGCCCCGCGGACTGCAGCTCACTCTATGCTCCGTATCAGCTGATCGCTGCACGGTGCAGCTCAGCGTTTCTCTCTCTCTCTTTCTACACACAGCAGATCTGCTGCCCGTTTAACAGCCTCATATTTGTCAAACTTTCTTATGTTCTTTCTCTAACACATAATGAAGGTTATTAAGCGTTAATGTTGTTAATATTGTCCGCCATTTCCTTTATGAAGTAAAGAAGCCTCCCTGTCTGTGTCCTCGCGCTGTCCTCACACCCCCGGACCCCCAGACTCGGAGGAGCAGAGGGATGTCAGTATTGTTTATGAAGCAGGGTATAGAAAGTACATTATTGAAATGAAAATACTATTTATTTACTTTTACAAACAGTGAGCAGCGGGGCAGCTGCAGCATGTGTATTGCAGGACATGTGTAAGCGTGCAAGTGTCTTTGAGTTGTAGAAAAGCGCTAGGCCTATAGGCTATAAATATAATGTATTATTATTAGGTTTTGTCCTATGTGTTGGACATGTGTGGTTGGACTGTGTCTCACAAGCAGGTTGCAGTGTAACATCAGAGGAGACTGGGCCAATTGTACATTCTCAAACTGCACCACTTAGAACTAACTAAACAATGCAGAGATTATTTTTATATAATTATATTCAATAACTGTAAGAAATTCAACAGTATGAAGTGATTTGTAAATAGGAATACAGATTTGACTTAATGTTTTCATAAATATATTTTTCTCCCAGTTTGTCATGGGACTTATTTTGACCCTCTCAAAGAACCGGAATCGAGAACCAAAAATAACCGGAATCGAAAAGCAGAACCGGAATCGTTAAAATCAAAACGATACCCAACCCTATGTGTGATGCATTAAAAGCTTACCGCTCACTTACGTTAGCGGTGTCGTAAAAACCGTGGGAAAATGTAAAATACGATGACGAAGAAGATTCCAGTGGCCCCAATTTTTGTCCATTCTGGACAAGTGAAAAATGTATTCGGACAAGTAAATTGCCAAACTCACTTGTCCATGGACAAGTACTCTCTAAAAACTTTTTCTCACACTGAATATGGATGGGTAATAAGGAGAAACTGGTCCAAGAGGTCAGAAAGATTTCCTGCATCTTTTAAACCAATTACAAATAATAATCAGAATTACCCTTGACTGTCATCAAAATCACAGAGGGGCAGCGCTGCATTTGTTCAAATGTTGTGTTTGTGGATTGGAATAATCTCTAACTACATTTCCTATGATGCTTCATTTTCCTCTGCAATTACATCTATAAACTAAACACACTAACTTTTTTACATTTCCCCTCGTCACCTGATCTGCCAAGTCAATAATTATTGGACTACTTACCTTTACAAATTAAATAGATTTGAAAAAGCCTTCATTAAATGTGTTAAACTAAATAACGGTTTGGGTAAGACGTTTAGATAAAATGCATTATCTTTATGTATATGGCAATTATTGTAAAATGTTTCCTCTGCTATGATTCCATAAACAAAACTTGTTGGTTACTAGGAACATCATACTGTTTTACGTCTAATTCAGACTATAAGGACTATTCAGAAAAAACTAGACAACAAAAGCAAACATGCTTGGAGGAAATATTGTAACTCAGCAGCAGAGTGGTCACTTGCCCAGATTCCAGTAAGGCTTTAAAAACCTGTGACAACCGACCTGTGTGTCAAAGCTGTATGCTGGAGTCACATGGCTAACTCTCAATTTGGTTATGAGCTTCAGAGCAGAACACACAGCTGTAGACTGTGCTTGATATTAAAATGTTATAGATGTCAGAGGTAGAAAATAGGCAAACTAACATTGTAATTAGCACTAAAAGATAAGCATGTGACTCTGGTTGCAACTAAATTAATGATTTTAAAAATGCCCAATAAAAAAGCTTGATATGGCTAATACCAAAATAGAAAACGTATGGCCAGTTGTCAAAGATAATACTTTCTCTAAAGTGAAGACAAAAATGTTCAATATACCTGATCCTTAGCTGCATCATAACACTGTCCACTTCATCGCGGGGTTGCGATGCAGGGTCAGCTATTTTGACTCTATTCCAGTGTCTACTTTCTTAGACAAACATTATTTTTATCCTGTCACCTGGTCAGCAGATAAATGTCAGTACTGTGTATGACTGATAGCAAGAAGGAAAATATTTGCCAACTTTATAGTAATTCAGCCATATCATTTTACAAGCGGCAACATGATTTGTGATAAATGGCAGCATGAGGACTTTTCTTATTGTGTTTATTGCTTTGCCTGGCACTGTTACTGTCCATATGGAAAAGTTCTAAATTTGATATATACATTCACACAACAATGAATGTTGTCTGCCCAGCTCACATAGAGTTTGAATGCTTTCTAATGATAATACAGCGTTTAAAAAAAGGAAAAAGAGATGATGTCTATTTCACAGGATTCCACAAGATTTGATCAATCAGACAGAAGACTGACACAGAAGACTGACCTACAAAGGCAAAATGTCAAGCAGGAAAATAAATAGAAAGACCGTCCAGGACTGACTTACATTGTCTGGAGAGTTTCTGCCTGTTGAAGATGCATCATGTTGGTTCAGTCCCTTCACCTTCCTCTTCTTTTTGGCCCCTGCTCCACCACCACCTCCACCCTTTTCCACTCCCACACTGGTAGGAGAGCTCTTCTGCTGAAACTCCTTCAGCTGATCAGCACATAAGAAATGAAAAAATAGGTGTAAGAAGTGCAGCAATCAATACTGACTGACAGACAACTATACTGCTGACTCTCTAACAACAATAGACTTAATTGTGTTACTTATTAAAAATCCTGCAACTTTCAACCATCAGGTATGGACTTCTCCAATCTAACAACTTATTTACTGTCATTTGGACTTGCTCGCTTATCAGCGTGCTGTTCTTACCAAAGTAGGATGGAGTTGATAACAAAGATCAATACAACACTCTGTCGGGGACAGCTGTTGGAGGGGACCATATTATGGATCATATGGGAACTACTGGAGCTGCCATTTCTAAAGTAATTGGGTTGAATCCGATCAGCATCGCATCTAAAGTGTTATCAACACGACCATTCCTCCTCAAAGAGAGTGGGACAGCAGGAATGCTGACGAGTCATTTCCTGAAGCTAACATTTCACAGCTGACGAGGCCATCTTTCGGACCAGCCTCACATACAGACTATGCTAACACACTTAGCAGCTAAAGCACACAGCGGGACAGGGAAGAGGGGTGTCAGCTGTCAAAACACTCCCCGTCATTCCATCATGCTAACTCTGCTACAGTGATAGCTTAGCGTTTGTTTTAAAATCGCTGTCTGTTTACCATTCCTTTAAATAATTTAAACATCCTGCAGACAACACACAAAGCTACCCGGCTGCAGTGTAGCATTCATCTACACTCACATATAGCCAACTATTCATTAGTTGGCCTGCTTGCTAACGGTTAAGTGCCTTAGTTAGCTAGCACGTTAAGGTTTGCTAATAACCACATAACCAAAGCTAAAAGACACATTACAATACACATTAAACCATTGGGCAAAGAGAGTAAGTAAAGTCAATCACTTACTAACTAAACAGCATTAGACGCCATAAACGCCTCAAATAACTAAAAATAGTCTTCATAATCTGGGAAAGTTAATGCTATCAATACAGGCCCCTAAGAAGCACCGGTCTCTCCAGCGCATTGAAGCCTCGAGAAGAGCAAGGGAGGCGGTACAAGCATCAGCGCAGAGGTCGGGCGACATGTAATGACAACACCCCTTCTCCTTGCTGAAATGAATAACAACACGAAAGAAAACACCGGCAACCAAACCCGCAGAGGAGAAACAGGACCAGCACTTCCCATGTTGTAAAGCCGGATCAGTAGTCAAATACTCTACCTTTTTCTTAGCTGCAGCGAGTTTTATTTGCCTGCTCTGGTCGGCCATACTGCTGCTGCTCTGGTCAACGGACCGAACCACGTCACCAGTTTGCTGTCTGTTGGTGTAACTGCCAGCTGCCGGTAGGGGTCGCAGGCTGGGTAAAAAAAAATCTCCTTCATGCAGCCCCCGGGAGGGACATGCATGGGGGGAAGAATCAAAACCAACCTAATTTGTGTTTGATAACATTTTTTATTATAAATATGCATATGCCTATATAATTAATGTTGTTGATATGTCCTTAATATATGAAAGGTAATAACTATTACATTCCCTAAGCTCAGTAAAGTGCCTATTCCTTCATTTGTTTAAAGCAAATACATCAGAAATGTATAAATCACTAAGCAGGAACACGGATGCACTTGGTGTGTTCCTAGTAACATATAATATTGACATACAACAAACTAAGTTTGAACAATTCTCAAAAATGTTTTAATATGACATGTATCTCAGAGTTTAAAATGTTGAGCTTCACAGTTTAAAAAAAGGTAACATTGTTCAGAAATGTGCAACTCTTTGAAGTTTAAAGTCAAAATCAGTACACTTACAGTTTACATATTTATATATCATTAAAAGAGGAGTACTATACTATTGTACAGTATTTAATTTTACATTATGGCTTATCCAATACTATTTTACATGTCCATACCTCTTTGATCCATACCTATTCCTTATTCCACCATTGTGTCACTTGTACCATTTTATTGAGTTGTTTTAGTTTCTTGTTTCTTGTATGTCTTAAGTGTATTCACTCAATAAAAGATAATACATTTCCATCAGCTCTTAAAACTGCTATTGTAACACCAATTTTTAAATGTGGCGACAAGAAAGAATAGGCAACTATAGACCCATCAGCATTCTACCTGTTGTGTCCAAAGTAGTGGTGTCACACCTAAGCTACAACAACCTACTCCATCCTATGCAGTTTGGTTTTAGGACCAATTATTCTACTGAGACTGCATGCTGCTATTTAGTGGAAGGAATCAAGGCTAAGTTAGACAAAGGAGGGATAGTTGGAACAGTGTTCGTTGACCTGCGAAAAGCATTTGACACAGTAAACCATACCAAACTTTTATCAAAACTCAACAATTTCAACCTGTCAGTTAGCACAATACAATGGGTCAGGTCTTATTTAGCTGGTCGTTCTCAATGTGTCCGTATAAATGATAAACAAGGCTCAATTCTTGGACCGCTGTTGTTCAGCATATATATTAATGATCTCCCATCTGTTTGTGAGGATGTGGACATCCAGATGTATGCTGACGACACGGTAGTTTACACTAATGGGAAAGATGCTGAACAGGTTGCCTCTAAGCTCTCGTCGACGCTGCACAAAGTTGCTCAATGTTTAAATGACTCGTGTCTTACTTTAAACACTAACAAAACAGTGACAATGTATTTCAGGAACAAGAAAAAAACAACCACGCATCCACAGCTTCGTGTGAATGGTAAAATAATTGAAAACGTCAATGAGGTCAAATACTTGGGAGTGATCTTGGATGCCAATTTGACTTTTGAAAGCCATATTAGAAGCATGACTAGAAAGCTGAAATATAACATTTTCAAATGTAAACATATTAGGAACTCATTAACCATAGAAGCATCGACAACCTTTTTGCATGCCATGATACTATCACATTTTCACTACTGTATAACCTGCTGGTCCCAAGCAACTAAGACTGCTATGAGACCACTTGAGGTTTTTTATAAACAAGCCTTAAAAGTTATGGATAGAAAGTCATTAAAACACCATCATTGCAATATACTGTCCAAATACAAACTTTTCAGTTTTGATAGTCTTGTTCTACTTTCCCGAGTTCGATTGGTATTCAGAATCATTCACAATTCTACAACACCACCGTTGAGGGGCTTTTTTCAGTTTCGCCGTGAGCAGAGTTGCAGAAACTCCAGATCTGCATCAAATGCAGATCTAACCATCGCTCTGAGGCGCACTGCCTTTGGACGATCAGCATTTTCGTTTACGGCCATCAAGCACTGAAATACTCTTCCAGTTGAACTTAAAACCTGTACTGATTTTAACTCGTTTTCCTATGGTGCAAAAAAAAAAATGATATTAAGCAACCAGTCATGCCAACATTAATTACATTGTAATCTGAGTTTTATTTGAACTGTATTGTCATACTATATCTTAGATATTTTATTTAAGTGTATTTGAAGTGTACTAAGTATTATGTTCGTAACCTGAATTTAAATCAGGCTTTGTAATTATTTGAGTGACCGAGATCATGTAAGTGTATTTCAAGTGTACTATGGATTAATTTATTGAGCTGTACTTAAATCAGGTTTTAAAATTCTTTGACTGATAGAGATCATGCAATGTTATTATTTGTTTATTGATTGTTATGAACCTGTTTGAGGACCACAGATGGAAATTAGCTATTAGCTATAATCTGGCATATTGCATCTCTTCTCTTTGCTGAGATTAATGTTTTTGTATGCATGGTCCTTCTATAAATAAATACAAATAACAAATAACATATTGTATGTTGCACTGTGGAAGGAGCCTGGAACCTATATGAACAACTAAGCTGTAGCTATTGTGCAAATGACAACAAAGTCTCTAAATATTTGAATCTTGAATATAAGATGTCAGATACTGTCAACGACAAATAAAACAAAGGACATATCATTTACAATGTTTCCTTACTTCTAGTCTGACCCTCAGCACTCCAACCATGGAGGGACTTTAAAAGGAGACCTTAACTTTGCTAAATGGAACATGGAGACATAAGTCAGCAGAAAGCAAGAGACATCTGAGGGTCAAAATGATATTTTTTAATAATGTTGTTGATGTTACCCTGTTAGAAAAACCTCTCAAACCAAGAAAAATGATCGGTTCTATGGATTTTCCTTTTATGAATTGTTACTTATGTAATTTTCCTGATGCATTTACAATACTTAATTCAGAAATCTTCAAACAAGATGATTTGCTTTGGAAACTGAACTGAATTAAACTCAGCACAGTGATAGAGTTTTTTGGTAATTATCACTTAGCCTGACATACCAAGTAGGCCTAAGCATGACATGGCCTGCAACTATAGGCCACAACAAAAGAGGGCTGGGTGTTTGTTGAAAATACAGAACAGGTAAACATTACAATGACAAATACATGTGATTGTGTAGTTACAGTACTTTCTTTAATATCCTATATACTAAAGCTAGCATACATACAGATTTTAAAAAGTGTTCATAAACACTGAAGTGTGGCCTTGGCAACCAGTTACTTAACCCTGACCTATTTAGACTTTTGATATAGAAGATTGTTTAAAATAATCCAGTGTATGTGGTTTTGTTTGATATGTATTGTAACCTGCTTAACCTACATTGTATTAGGCAATAACATATCTGTGATCAATTTGTGATCAATAAAACACACAAGTTAAAACTAGATAGTCAAATTAGGCAGGTTTAATTTAAAGGTGGATGTGTTACATGTGTACATTATCTGATGAAATGTCCTGACAATCCAGTTCATCTGATGTAACACCCTTTGCTCTTAGGCTATTTACATGCATATTACACAGTGTTTGCAAATGTCTTACTCATGATTGTGTCATCACAACTACTAATGATACCAACACTACATCATGTAGTACTCCTTGAAAAAACAGCAACATGAGAATGAACGTCAGTCCAATTAATGTGGGCCCATTATTCTTAAAAAAAACAGGAGTAACTTCAAATGTACAAAATGTGAAAATGCACCCTTCCTCAATCTTTAGAGTGGCGTGTCATTGCTCCAACTGTGTTCATGAATACACTTGACAGACAGCCAATAAGCATCCGCACGGTGGGCAAAAGCCGTGACGTGTCCTCGACCCGATGTGTGCAAATCAGCGGCCGACAGCGTGCCGGCGGAAACCAATCAGCACGTTCCAACGAACAGCTGCTCAGCCAATGGCGTGCCTCCACGATGGGAAAGAAGTGACGGCTTATATATGAAGAGAGCACGGTTCATTCAACATCATTACACAGAGGCAGGAATACAGAATACACCGAAACTGAGAGATACACCGCTATAAGAGACTGGAACCAGTTGAGGCAACGCCAAGGCCGTTAATTCATTGACAACACTGCAATCAAGGTATGTATACGCATTGTTGTGAATATGAATGTGAGACAATGTAATATTTTGTGACACAGCGTTGGTACTCATTTTTATGAGTTTCATTACGATAAACCTGCCAAATTTGACGATGTTAAGTTTACATTAGTCTTTTAATTATGAAGAGAAGACACTGATTTGTGATATACCATGCATTACAACGTGCTTTTAAGAGCTCCTTATGGCAAAGCATTTTTTCCTGGCATGTCTGCTAGGCAAGCTAACGTAGCTAGCTACCGGCGAATAAAAAAAAGAGAAGGAGACAGTGGTGTTAGCACTCGGAAGAGGCAATCGGGCTCCACCCACATTACCCATAGTCTTTCAACGCTTATATTTGACCTTTTTGGGGATTTCTAAGTAAAGGTTACATTTCCCATCTATCATAACATGTATAGTGTATGACACTATCTATCTAACCCTACCATTAGCTGTTAAGTTAGCGACCTGAACTTTGTAGACCGCAAGCACATGTCATGACAAGACACGTTTGTTAACACCGTTTTTTTATTTCCCCCAGATTTCTTCTGTAGATCAGAGTTCAAGCAAAGATGAAGATGAAGTTGATGTGGGTAGTAATGCTGGTGGCCGGCACAGTAATTGCCGATGACGACGACAAGAGGGAGAGTGTAGGGACTGTGGTTGGAATCGACCTGGGGACCACCTACTCTTGGTAAGATAAAAAAAAAAATCAAAAGCCCTCAGGCTTCATGGCCTTAGAGGACAATGATATGATGCAAATTGTGAAATGACTATTGAGTGATTTTAATTTGTTTCATGTTTTCCTGTAGTGTTGGAGTTTTCAAGAATGGCCGTGTGGAGATCATCGCCAATGACCAGGGTAACCGTATCACCCCATCATATGTTGCTTTCACGGCAGAGGGTGAGCGTCTGATTGGTGATGCCGCCAAGAACCAGCTCACCTCTAACCCTGAGAACACCGTCTTTGATGCCAAGAGATTGATTGGGCGCACTTGGTCAGACTCTACTGTGCAATCTGATGTCAAGTACTTTCCCTTCAAGGTGAGTTTTTATTATGCATTACAGTGCAGCCCAACTAAATGCAACAACAATGATCTGTCTAAAGTTGTAAAGATTGAGCAATACACTTTTATATTTATACTAATATGGATACATGTTCCTCTTTTAGGTTACTGAGAAGAAGAGCAAGCCTCATATTCAGGTCGACATTGGAGGTGGCGTGATGAAGACTTTCGCTCCGGAGGAAATCTCCGCCATGGTGCTGACCAAGATGAAGGAGACTGCTGAGGCATATCTGGGCAAGAAGGTACAAAAACCGGAAAGATAATGTTTGTCAAAGGTTAAACCGCTTTTGAATAAACATGTTCATTTTATCAATAATTTAACGTTTTCGTCTTTCCCTCAGGTCACACATGCTGTGGTAACTGTCCCTGCCTACTTCAATGATGCCCAGCGCCAGGCAACTAAGGATGCTGGAACCATCGCTGGTCTGATTGTTATGAGAATCATCAATGAGCCGTAAGTGTCCAATGATTTATTCATCCATTTCCTTTTTTTTTATTGGGAAAATATTCCCCCCTTCCTGTATTATAATATTTAATTGTATTCTTTAGAACTGCTGCTGCCATCGCTTATGGTCTGGACAAGAAGGACGGCGAGAAGAACATTCTGGTGTTCGATCTGGGCGGTGGCACCTTCGATGTCTCCCTTCTGACCATTGACAATGGTGTGTTTGAAGTGGTTGCCACCAATGGTGACACTCATCTTGGAGGTGAAGACTTCGACCAGCGCGTCATGGAGCACTTCATCAAGCTGTACAAGAAGAAGACTGGCAAAGATGTCCGCAAAGACAACCGTGCTGTGCAGAAGCTGCGTCGTGAGGTTGAGAAGGCAAAGAGGGGGCTGTCTGCCCAGCACCAGGCCCGCATTGAGATCGAGTCTTTCTTTGAGGGAGAGGACTTCTCTGAGACCCTGACCCGTGCCAAGTTTGAAGAGCTCAACATGGTACGTTGCATTCCAGTTGCATACCAGTTGCATACAAGCTAAAAATAAAACTACACCCGTTTCATAAAACCTTATGTTCACCTTTTTTAACCTTGCCTTTTTTACTTTTCCAGGACCTGTTCCGTTCCACCATGAAGCCTGTACAGAAGGTAATGGAAGACTCTGACCTGAAGAAGTCCGACATTGATGAGATTGTGCTGGTTGGAGGTTCCACCCGTATCCCCAAAATCCAGCAGCTGGTGAAGGAGTTCTTCAATGGCAAAGAGCCCTCTAGAGGCATCAACCCTGATGAGGCTGTGGCATACGGAGCAGCTGTGCAGGCTGGAGTGCTGTCTGGAGAGGAGGACACTGGTATGTAATCTTCATTATACACTAGTGTATAGTTGACCGGTTGCAGCTTGCCAACTTTATTTTGTTAACTAAACATTTTCCTCTCTTGCAGGTGATCTGGTTCTTCTCGATGTGTGCCCCCTGACTCTTGGTATTGAGACTGTTGGTGGAGTAATGACCAAGCTGATTCCCAGGAACACAGTGGTGCCCACAAAGAAATCCCAGATCTTCTCTACAGCCTCTGATAACCAGCCTACTGTCACCATCAAAGTTTATGAAGGTAAGACGAGAGTAAATTTGCCAACATAATCGAACATGTGTCATTTTATTTTTTGCAGACAGAAAAATGAAATATTGCTCCAGCTTAATCGTCCATTTTCTCCATAGGCGAGCGTCCTCTGACAAAAGACAACCATCTTTTGGGCACTTTCGACCTGACTGGCATCCCCCCTGCCCCTCGTGGTGTACCACAGATTGAGGTCACCTTTGAGATCGATGTCAACGGTATTCTGCGTGTCACCGCTGAGGACAAAGGCACAGGCAACAAGAATAAGATCACAATTACAAACGACCAGAACCGTCTTACCCCTGAGGATATTGAGCGCATGGTGAACGAGGCCGAGCGCTTCGCTGATGAGGACAAGAAGCTCAAGGAGAGGATCGACTCTCGCAACGAGCTGGAGAGCTACGCCTACTCCCTGAAGAACCAGATCGGCGACAAGGAGAAGCTTGGCGGCAAGCTGTCCGATGAAGATAAGGAAATCATCGAGAAGGCAGTGGAGGAGAAGATTGAGTGGATGGAGTCCCACCAGGAAGCTGAGCTAGAAGATTTCCAGGCTAAGAAGAAGGAGCTGGAGGAGGTGGTACAACCCATTATCAGCAAGCTTTACGGTAGTGCGGGCGCACCACCACCTGAGGGTGCCGAGGGTGAGCAAGAGGAGAAGGATGAGTTGTAGGCAGGATTCAAGTCTTCTGCCATCCCTTGCCTCTCTGGTAGTTACATCTAGATGTGTATATATTGGACTGATGGGACTCAATAGTGAGAGGAATGGTTGGGAAGGGGTGGCGATAACAAGCAACCATTCTGCATTTTCTGAAAGACTTTAAGATGAGTTTCAGAGAAAGGTGTTCTCTTCGCTGTGAGGCGGAGATATTCGTCAGCCCGGATATGAGGCTAGCTGCTGCTGTTCTCAGGCAGTCCTGATGGGGTTCTGTTGTGGGTGGGGACAGGTGTCTGTGGGTCCATTCAGTGTCTGTGGGTCCATTCAGTGTCTGTGGGTCCATTCAGTGTCTGTGAGATCAAGAGATTGTTATGTTCACAGGCATACTAAAAGTTATTTATTGAATCTGGTCATTGTACTTCAGGAAAGACATTGAAATAAATGTTTGATACAAAATGATACTTGATTTGTCTCTTTTTTTTTTTACATTCATATATAATTTAAAGATCAAAACATGTTTTTGTCATCCGAGCTTGTGCACTTTGCAAATTAACAATGCATTAATGTCCAACTTTTTTGTTAGCAAAAATATTTATGCTTCAATTAATTACATTTTTTCATTAACAGAGGGTTATAAAAAAATGATTGACCTCTAGCCAGTTTTAGTGTTTCCAAAATGGACACATCCTATATTGAAATATTCAATTTCGCATGCATTTGATTTATTGCATACAGTTATGAAAGACAGCTTTGCTAATTACTGTACTGTCGGATTCAAATACATTATTGCACTAAAATGTTTCCGTAAGGTTAACATACAACTGGTCTAGAGTTAAATGGTTTACAAATAGTTGCCAGTGGCTACTAAAACACAGCTTGGCAGGGGGTTCAGTAAGTTTATTATCAGACCTAAAAATAAACGGGGCTGTACATTTCCACTAAAAATAAAATGTGTATTTGTGTTCCGCATCTGTATTGGTGAATAGACCCAACATAAATGTATGCAGATTACTTGATTGAATATAAGCAAATTATTTAAACGGCATTTGTAAAGGAATGACTGCCCTGTGCTTTGAGCCATAGACGCAGCTGATGACTGCAACAACGAGTGGTTCTTTACAAACATTTTATTCCAACTTTGGTAAATAAATATTACAAAATCATGTCACTACAGTCACAACACAGTCATTATGAATGACACCCTGGGTGTCCATTCCTCCAAATACAAAGGCCAGGTTTATTGTCTCTGAGGCTGCAGGGCTGTTGGCCTCCTCCCCATCTCCCTCACCACACACCTTCCAGGGCAATACACACATGGAGTGGTCCAGGCGGTTGGGGGGCATGTCCCCTTCAAACTTCATGAAGATCCATCTACATTTTTCTGCAAACAGAAGGTACACTGTTACATTTAAATGTTATACAAATGCAAAATAAGTTGCTGTGGTGTACAGGAACAACTACACTGCCCCCTAGCATTTATTTATGCATTCAGTGTTGTGTACAGTATGAAGTAACACTTTTCAGTCACAGGCATTAGGAAAAAAAAAGATGTACCAGTGTTGAATCTGTACATGGAGTTGCTGGCGCCATCTGCTGTCATGCCCCCAAAAATGTAGATGTTTTTGCCCAGAACGACAGTAGAGTGGGCTGCTACTCCTGGTGGGATGTCTCCTTTGGTTTGCACTTTCTCCCACTTCATGCTCCCTTTAAACAGTACACACAATTTTATTTTCTTAAACAAAACAAGCTTCCCAAGTTCTGAGGCTCAACATTGTAATCCTGTATGATCCTCTTATATAAATGCAGCTAGGAAATATATTCACTTAGATCCTCTTATGATTAAGGAGAGTTCAGGCTTACTTGTGTCAAGAGAGTACATGTCATTGTGAAATTTGTCTCCAGCCATGCCACCATGAATGTAAATCCTTAATCCAACTGCTGCAACAATGTGTCCATGTCTGGCTGGCAGGTTTTTGCCTTGTGTTTCTGGTTGGGACCAGGTGGAAGACTCTGGAAACACCAAAAGATAAAATATGTCATATACAGATTAAGATAGCTCTACAGGTGTTACTTACACAATTAATGATATCTCCTTTTGTACCTCTAAAAAAAATCCCTTAAGATATCTCCTTAAAAGTCACCGTAAAGTAAATACATAGTAAGTAAAATAGTATTTTAACACAAGGTATTTTTGACAGCATTTTAGGCCCAGGATCATTCACTGAAAAATCAATGTAACATTAAAGGCTGGAGCAACATTACCTTATGTGGGTGGTTATACAAGAAGTGTCAAAACAAAATGTAATCTGTGTCAGAGATGTTAGACATAGTTGAACATATACCTGCAGCAAAGACATGGAGTTTGGGGTCTGAGACAGGTGCAGCTCCTGCTTCTCCGCCAGAACAGACATATAGTCGGTCCCCTAGGCAGGCTGAGTTAGTGTGATATGTCCTGGGACCGGGGGGTTTGCCATTAACCTCTACATTCTTCCAGCGAGACTCACTCTCTGGACACACATTTAAAAAGTGGAAAATACTGAGAAATCTTTGGTCACATACTATACAATCCAACTGTCTGTCACAGAGACAACATTGGTTAAAACACTGTGAAAAAACATACAGCCTTGTTACTTCCATTGGACACTTTGAATTTGTTTGATGAAGAGAGATTGCAAACAATACAGCAACTGATTTCATATAGTAGATCAGTAACTCTTTCTGTGAACTAAGCCCTGTTTCTGTAATAACAGTGCAATGCTACAAATGGAGATGACAGATTACTTGGTGAATTTAAAATTAGGATTTACCTGCTAGCTGTATGCTCTGGACACAATTGCGATTGCCGCTCTGCTGTGCCCCTCCAAACACCCACAAGCTCTGAGGGCAGCTCTCTGGCACAAAGCTGCAGTGTTCATAACGCGTCTGCAAACCCTCCCACTCCGGGATGTCCCATTCATGATTATCTGGTGGGTTCAGAAAGAACAAAAATATAAGGAAAGCTCGAGAATACAAATGTAAAAGGAACAAAATGATGATCATACCAAGTACATAACAAATGAAGGTGTTTAACCAATAGGGTGCTGTGTTAGCTCACCTAATGTCATAATCATTCATCAGTGAATGCAATATAAACTACTTCCATAATATATTTCTTTACACATTTTTGGTGAACAGTTTAAAAACACAGTTAAGCATTATATGTCTGGATCGGTTGTTTGCTGACAGTTTCTACCTAGATTTATGATATGCGAATGTGAGAAACTTCCGTTGGGGTTGGCTCCCCCTACAATAAAGATTCTTCCTTTTCCTCCATCTGCAGATGGGACAAACGTGCATGTGTGACCCACACTAACACCTGGAGCACTGCCCCTGGGTATCAAAGAATACCTGTTGACAACAACACAATTGGGTAAAAGGTTTGCTCATTACATCACTATGATAAGTACAATGAAATTATATTAATTTACTTACCAAATTCCTTCTTTGGGTTTATCAAGAGGATCAAGTACTGGGAGAAACTCCATGGCTGTCAAATATACATGAATTAATCTGGTGTTACTGTTGTTTTACTCTGATCAGGGATACATCTGTTACATATTCAGTGTTGGTCCGGTGCGATAACAAATAGCTAATATATGACAAGCTTTGGCCACAATCATTGTTGATTTTTGTACTTATTATTCTGATAAAAATAACTCTCTATAAGCTAATGGTATCCACAGAAGCCATTAGCAACGTGAAATCTAGCTACGATCGAAGCAACAACTAAAATATGTTTGAATAGTTCCTCTTGTAAAGGATTAGAGAAAGGCGGTTTGTAGAACACACTCGTTAGCAGGTCAAATGTATTTTTATTTAGCGACAATGTCACTTAGAGCACGCTAAGTACAGATAAGTTGCTAACGATACATGCTAACTAAAAGAGAGAAAACTACTTCCTCCACACTGACCTGTCCTTCCGGGTGGAAAGGGGAGAGTGTAATCGAACTGAAGTCCGTATCCTTTTGCACCACTTTCTTACGTCAATACAGCGGTTATTATTGCTACATGATACTGTGTTAATATATTTTAAATATAAGTCCAAACTATTGCACAGCTGTTCGTTTAAGACAGGACGCAGATGTTACGCTGGCAATGATGATTTACGCTGGCAACGTTGGTTGCCATGATTGAGACAGAACTTCCAAACGTAGTTGCCATGGTTGCCATAAGCGCATGCGCAGTTCACTCAGCCTGTCAATTCTACCCGACCCCCCGACTTTGAAAAAGTTCCTAATTGTTGACACGCATTTAACATTAACGTGGACTCTAAATATGAGGCATAAAAGAAGCCTTTGGCAGTTTACATTCTCAAAAAAGTGTCTTCAGTTCCTGCCTGACTGAAAACTAAAGTAAAAAGGTAAGTAATGAGTGACAGCAGAGCAAGGACACACGTGTTTGCAATAATAAGGATTGATTGTAGTCACAGAGCTAACGCTAGCTTACAATTTGTTTCTCTTTCCCCTAAATACAACATATACAAAACCCCAGCAGAACAATTGGGAAACAATTGTGGGTGTTATGAAGTTTCAAAGATACCAGTAACTCATAGCTGGAACCATGCCGTGGCTGCACAGTTTAATGTTTTAACTAGCTTAAATAAATCAGTTTAAAGATGGCGGTCGAAAGGGAAATATCTCCGTAAATTGAAATTCGTACTAATTAGCCTATATAAATAAAACAACTTCCGAACCAACCCATTAGTTTGTTTCAACATAAAATGTATTAATACAAGTTTATTTGTATTCATTATATTGAAGACACACTTCTGGTTTCTAGTTTAGTTCACGATACGATTATATAAAACCATTTATACACTGGAGAATTGGTGTGCAGGGCAAACGTTGCAGTACAAAGTAGGAAAGAGTCCATTTACTTTGGGAGCGAGTTTAGATAAAATGTATTCACTGTGCTCAAGAGTCTAGAAATGCCTTTCGAACTGTGGTTTTATTTGTCTGACCACCTATGTATTTTGTTTGTGCAGGTTCTTCGTCAGTATGATGACACAAACGTCAGAAGCTGTAGTTTTGGGAAATAAGGTAAACATCTTTACATTGCAGCAGATTAATTGTGCAACCAAATGAACAGTAATATCCAATATGATACAACCACTAACCATGCATGTTGGCCTCCACAATCCCAAATAAAGCCATTTAGATAAATATACTTAACATTTCAAGCTACATTTTCACTTTTGTTTTCATTCCAATTACATTTTAAAGGTGTTTTTATATTGTATCTACTCCTTAAGCGTGCTTTAAGAGTAAAACTTGCCTGTAGATCTACTCCAATCTTAATAAAGGATAGGGTTTAGTATTGTATGCAGTATTGCAATTGTGTTTAAGATGTAGAGCAGCACATTTATTCATGTTTGCATATGCCAAACCAATTATAGATATTGCGTTCACAGTCCTGTTTGAGGGATTATGTGTTATTGCAAGCAGATCTCAGTCGATTCAAAATTAAATGTATAAATGGCACACAGATTTGACCTTAACCCATATTTCCAGTAAAATGTGTATGTTCAAAATAAAAAAATAGACAAATGGTCTGCAGATCCGTTGCAGAGTTAGCAGCATCTTGTGGTTACATGTGGATGTTGCAGGGACCAACTGTACTTACATTCACCCTATAGTAAAAAGCCTGAGATACATTTTTAGCCATTACATAATATATCAATAATATATTTGATCTATACTACATGAAACATTAATGCAATGTATACAACATAAATTAGCTTGCAACTCACCACATGTTATATAGTAAACATTTAAAATGGATGCATAGGATGCATTTCAAATACAGTTACTTGTAATAAATGTATTTTTTTTTCTTCATGTAGTTTTCTATTAGGGAGGTTATTTCTCAAAGTAGTACAGTATAATAATTTGTGGTGTGTAGTGTGCTTTCAGAATCAACCTTAAATGTGTTTCATAACATGTCCAGTAGGTTGTGCCATCATCTTTTTGTCAAATCTTCAAATGATGGGCTAAATCAGGGGTGTCAAACTCAAATACACAGTGGGCCAAAATTATTGAAATGAACTTATTGCACATATTAAACCTGGATCTAACAAAGCTTGAATTATTGCCTATAAAAACAATATTACACATTAAATAATCAGTTGCATTCATTTCTTATGGCTCTATCTGCAGCTTTTCCGGAGTCATTTCTTATGATTAGATTTCCCTCAAAGAAAAAAACAAACATGCCCTGTTGTCGCAAGAAAAAGAGTGCAGAAGGAAACATCCACGTGGGCTAAATGAACTTGGACAGCCTTGGATTGTTTATGGTATAAATCAGTTGTTTCAGCTATTTCTTGTGCCAATTTCTTGTGTCAATATATTGGCATGTGGACAAAAATATAAAATACTTTATAATTGACTGAACTAACTTGACCGTCTTTAACAGCATGTTATCAACACACATATAACCACAATGAAACAATATTCTTTAGTGTGAGGAGCTGGTTTTCTCTTTGGCTCAATACAAAATGTATTTTCTTAAATCCATTTATGTCACGGTCGAGTGAAGGAAGCAGGACCCAAATGCAGATAACTTTGAGAAAACCTTTATTTCAAGGATACTGAAAAATGAATGACAACACGGAACACTCACCGGTGAACTCAGTCACCAACAAAACAAAACTACAAACGTGACATAACATGAGAATTGTGACAGAACCCCCCCCCCAAGGGACGGATTCCAGACGTCCCTAAAAAAAAACCCCCACAA
Organism: Pseudochaenichthys georgianus; assembly: GCF_902827115.2. Classification (NCBI taxonomy): domain Eukaryota; kingdom Metazoa; phylum Chordata; class Actinopteri; order Perciformes; family Channichthyidae; genus Pseudochaenichthys; species Pseudochaenichthys georgianus. The sequence goes on along the minus strand of NC_047514.1, from coordinate 15,981,218 downwards.
AAGTACAAAACCTCAAGCAGGGTGGGTGGAGGGGTTCTGGAGGAGGGACACACAACTAGGGCCACCAGGGTGGGTGGAGGGGTTCTGGAGGACGGGTCTTGGGCTGACAGCCCAGGAACACAGCGGAGGACCAGGAAGGGGTCTCGGGCGGACGGCCCGGGGGTCAAGACAGAGTCCAAGGTGGGGACCATGGAGGGCCGAAGGCAGCGGCAGGAAGAGTCAGGGGGCCGGGCCCAAGGGCAAAGGCAACGGCAGGAAGAGTCAGGGGGCCGGGCCCGAGGGCGAGGACCGCGGCTCTCAGGGGGCCGGGCTCGAGGGTGAAGACCGCGGCTCTCAGGGGGCCGGGCTCGAGGGCGAAGACCGCGGCTCTCAGGGGGCCGGGCTCGAGGGCGAAGACCGGACAGCTCCAGAGGCCGGGAAGGAGCCGGTGTCGACCGGACAGGATCCGGAGGCCGGGCAGGAAAGCGCTGATGGGACGGCTCCGGAGACCGGGCAGGACCCGGTGTCGGCCGGACAGAAACCGGAGCCGGTCGGACAGGCTTCGGCAGGATCCCCCACGGAAGAGGACCAGGAGTTGGCAGGAACCCCGGCGAGACAGGTGATGGACATGGGGCTGGCAGGGCCCCCGGTAGAACCTCCAATGGTACGGGATATAGGGTTGGCAGCAGGGCTCTCGACTAACTTTTTTCCCCATCCTCCCGGAACCGTCCCGAAATACAATCCAAGCCGTCCCGAAATTAATGTGGACCGTCCCGAATTTTTTTTCTCTTTTTTTTCTACATTATCATTAGTTAAAATCATTCAAAGTGACCTTTAACATAAATAAAACATCATACAAATAATTAGATGATAATTCATCAACCTTTTTATTTTAGTAAATCATTCAATCACATAAACAAAGGCCAAATATATTTAAACAAACACACAAACGAGAAAATTACTCTAATATTGAATCCAATCAAGTCCCATCCAATTATCAAAAAAAATCCAACACTGTGTCCTGAAGACAGAACCCAGAGTAACCACTAACCAGGATGACAGTCTGTAACACAGTCAGGAGACCTTTACAAACTGCCCCGCCCCCTCGCACATAGACGGGACAGAGAGATCTCATCTGGATTGGAAAGCTCGAAAATACATCAAAGACGCATGTTTTAGTCTTATTGCATATTAGAAACGGAGTTGGTGAAACTGCGATATAATGTGTATGTAGCAATAATACATATGACATATATTTTTTAAATGTCTCCTGTACCGATAAAAAGTCTGATAACGTCGGAGCTTAACGTTACCACTGTCTTTAATAATTCCGGCCCGTTTAACACCGGGACTCGGTACCCATCCCTACATGGGGAGAGGCGCAGCATATTGCTAAGGACTAAATACGATGGAGGGTTCTCATCTCAGCCTTATTACTCATAGGGGATGAAGAGGAGTAAGTAAATAAAGAGGCCGGTGCTCCAGGGTCTGGTTCTGCTGTGCGTTTTTGTGATGTAACGGTAAAACATTTCAGAATTCCTCCACGGGATGCCATTGTCATTGTACATCACTCAACCCGCGAAATACACACACTCAGTACATAGCTAGACCCAGAGCCATATTATATTAATCTGGCTAGACCATAGAGAGCGCGAATTTGCGGACCAGGAATTCGCGGGCACAGCCAGCGGCACAGCCAGCGGCACAGCCAGCGGCACAGCAGTGGCTACATGTGTGTATTTCGCGGGTTGCTAAATGTTTTGTGCGTGTGTGTTTATGTTGACAAGGAGGTTTAATAACTGTGTGCTACACAAAACGTGCAGTCGGTTTCATTTTCATCTCCGTTTGTAGTTAGCAGGATATTTTTATTTTAACTCTCGTCCCAAATTCGTCCCAAAATTATTTTTTATCCTCCCCGACTAGTGCTGCGTACCTGGACTCACATTCAGGTTCAGGTCCGGACTCAAGTCCAGAGGTTCAGGTTCAGGTCCGGACTTATAAGTCCGGACCTGAACCCATGGCTTGTGTCAAGTTGTGTGAGTAACTAAAGTGAACTTATTGTGAGCTAATTATCAATTGAAAATTAACTCATAATCAACTCAAATTCAAACTCATCAGGTTTATTGTGCTCCCTTCCAACTTGTGTCTACATTTCTCTACAAAGTACAAATGTGCCACTTAGTCTACAAATGACTTATGACAGCAACTACAGTGAACTACTACAAAGTTCAAACATTTATTTCATTTACCAAACTAAAGTAACCAAACAGTCCCTGAGCTGACTGAGCCTAAATCCCTAAAACGTTGCTGAAAGGTAGAGTGTAGAGTAGACTATACGCATCACACTGTTACACACCTAATATACAGTATAGGCTACACTCTAGTGACTGTACAGTCAGAGTGTACTGTACTGTCTGTGCACCATGTATTTTCTACAACTCTACAATACATACTGTTAGAAATTAAAATCAATGTTGATATGGCGTAATTTTGAATTAAAAACACTAATTTAAATCACTTTTATTCTGAAAAAACTGAAAGTTCACACTATTAACTTAAAACTTTTATTCTGAAAATTCTTCACTTCCGGTTAGCATTAGCATGTGGCGAAATTCTACGTTTTCAAACCGTAAATCGAAGGTGAAATGACATGTGATGTTGTACACTGAGCACACTGGGATTAGCACTCATTTATTGACGCTGAATAACGTTTATCAGGGAATGTTTAAATAACCACAGACACCAGAATATACGTAAGTGCTAGTTTTTTTGCGAGTCCAAGTACCGGTTCCTGACGTTCCGGTTTTAACCGGACTTGAACCGAAACTTTTTACAAGTCCAGTACCGGTTCGGCGTACCGGTACGCAGCACTATCCCCGACACTATTTTTTCCGGCCCCGGGACGACGGGACGTCCTTAAGCTCGAGCCCTGGTTGGCAGGACCCCCGGCAGAAGAGTAGTCTGCGGGACCTCCAACGGGACAGGACATAGGGTTGGCAGGACCCCCGGTAGGAGAGTAGTCGGCGGGGCCTCCAACGGCACAGGAAACAGGGTTGGCAGGACCCCCGGCAGGGGAGTAGAAAGCGGACCTCCAACGGCACAGGAAACGGGGTTGGCAGGACCCCCAGCAGGGGAGTAGACGGCGGGACCTCCAACGAGACAGGAGAAAGGGTTGGCAGGACCCCCGGCAGGAGAGTATTCTGCGGGACCTCCAACGGCACAGGACACAGGGTTGGCAGGACCCCCGGCAGGGGAGCAGACGGCGGGACCTCCAACGAGACCGGACCTAGGGTTGGCAGGACCCCCGGCAAGGGAGTAGACGGCGGGACCTCCAACGAGACAGGAGAAAGAGTTGGCAGGACCCCCGGCAGGGGAGCAGACGGCGGGACCTCCAACGAGACCGGACCTAGGGTTGGCAGGACCCCCGGCAAGGGAGTAGACGGCAGGACCTCCAACGAGACAGGAGAAAGGGTTGGCAGGACCCCCGGCAGGGGAGCAGACGGCGGGACCTCCAACGAGACCGGACCTAGGGTTGGCAGGACCCCCGGCAGGGGAGTGGACGGCGGGACCTCCAACGAGAAAGGAGAAAGGGTTGGCAGGACCCCCGGCAGGAGAGTATTCTGTGGGACCTCCAACGGCACAGGACACAGAGTTGGCAGGACCCCCAGCGGAACCTCCAACAACACTTGCGTAGGGGCTTGAATTGGGACTGGAGAGGGAACTCGAGCGGAGACTTGAGAGGGGACTCGAGAGGGGACTCGAGAGGAGACTGGAGAGGGGACTCCAGAGGGGACTAGAGGAGAGACTAGAGGAGGGGCTAGAGGAGGGACTAGAGAAGGGAACACGAGAGGGGACTTGAGAGGAGAACTAGAGAGGGGACTCGAGGAGGGACTAGAGGAGGAACTAGAGGAGGGACTAGAGAGGGAACTCGAGAGGGAACTCGAGAGGGAACTCGAGGGGGAACTGGAGAGGGGACTTGAGATGGAAACAGAGAGGGGACTAGAGGAGACACTAGAGGAGGGAATTCGAGAGGGGAACTAGAGAGGGGACTCGAGGAGGGACTAGAGAGGGGACTAGAGGAGTAACTAGAGAAGGGAACTCGAGAGGGGACTCGAGAGGGAAACTAGAGAGGGGACTCGAGGAGAGACTAGAGGAGGGACTAAAGGAGGGACTAAAGGAGGGAACTCAAGATGGGACTGTGGCAGCTGGGGCCAGATCTGGGTCTGGAACCAAGGCAGCTGGGGTCGGGACCATGGCTGCTGGGGCCAGAACTGGGGCTGAAACCATGGCTGTGGGGACCGGAATTGAAGCCAGAATCATGGCTGCTGAAGCCAGAATCCTGGCTGTAAGATCCAGCTCTGAAGCCGGAAACATGGCTGTATAATCCAGTCTTGGAGCCGGGACCATGGCCGCTGGGGCCGGCCCTGGAGCCGGAAACATGGCTGTATGATCCAGTTCTGGAGCCTGGATCATGGCTGTGTGGGGCGGTTTTGAAGCCAGAAACATGGCTGCTGGGGCCTGTACTGGGGCTGGAACCATGGCTGCTGGGGCCTGTACTGGGACTGGAACCATGGCTGCTGGGGCCCGAGCTCCTAGTCTGGCCTTGCGACGACTCCTTTTAGCAGCCGCCTGAATACTCCGTGGACCTCCATAAGCCTGACGAGTTCCAGCATATGACTCCTGAACAGGAGCAGGAACTGGGACAGAAGCATGGGTTGACCCCAGACGGACCACTCCGAGACGTTTGTAGTCAGCAGGCTGGAAATCACACCTCCAGAGGAAGTCCAACATCCAGTCAGGTAAGAATTCCACCAAGTCGGGCTTCTCCATCGCCAACCGGTGCGCCTCTACCAGAGCGGCCTCCTTCAGCCGAACACTGGACGCTTCCTTCCACCAATCATAGCAACGTGCCAAAGGAAAAGAAAAATGTTGCTGCTCCACCTCAAAAGGATCGTCTGCTGGGTCCATTTCTGGTTGGGTCGTTCTGTCACGGTCGAGTGAAGGAAGCAGGACCCAAATGCAGATAACTTTGAGAAAACCTTTATTTCAAGGATACTGAAAAATGAATGACAACACGGAACACTCACCGTTGAACTCAGTCACCAACAAAACAAAACTACAAACGTGACATAACATGAGAATCGTGACAATTTAATTTGTCTTCGATTTATTTATACTACTGTATAAAAAAGGTAGTATTATGGCAGACAAAAGAGAGCTACACTGAGTGATGTCCACGGGATGTGGATGATAAAGATTGTATTTAATTGGAATATACATTGAGTCTCAGACTAATTGAAACACAAAGCTTCCTGCACAGTCAGCAGTGTTTCAGATACAGTGGAAGCAGAAGGAACACATCTGGATCAGTTAAGACCTCTGTAGACAATATTTTATCTCCTTTTACAATGAATTAAAGAGAGCATAATGAATACGTGTGAGTCTATATGGTTCATATCTAAAATTAGAAATCACAACCATCTTTGATTGGGATTTGTCCTCTTTACCTTTTTAACCGACTGCAATTATAGTCACCTTCACATGGGTAAGATTTGTGTTGAATAGGCGAGTTACTCTGCACTTACATTAACATCTTCTAGTGTAGCTGTAAAGAAAACAATACTGATATCAATTCTGCAAATTCCATTAACATCATTCAGATTCTATCATTTCCTTGAAGTCACTTTAAGAACTTTCAGTCTACAAATTGGACTGACATGTTGCTTGTTGTGATTAATATTTAGCCATTAGATCAGGACTGCTGTTTATTAATGCAATATGTAAACCTGGAATTAATGGGGCAGCTCGGATGATGAGATTAAAATAATATTATTGAACGGTATCTCCTTCATTTTGATGTCATCTTTCATTAAGAATTTGTTCTGAATGTAGCATGTCGGTGCCTCACAGCCTGATCTGTTACATGTTTGTGTATTCAATAGACCTATATAGTGTGCCTCTCTCTTAATTGACGAAGCAGCCACAGCTGTGTGCAGCCAGCAGGTGCTCCGCTGTCCCCTGTGGCAATCTGGACATCTCTGCACACATCCTCCTCTCTTCTACTTCAACAATTCACCCCCAGTAAAAACGGCAAAGTCATCCCCGATCTCCCGGCACAAACGGAAAACTCATCTCTTCGAGCAACATGTCCTGCTCTTTTCTATTTATCTCTACTATCTTAATTAAGTCTCCCTCTTCCTTCCTCTTCCAGGTGCACCTCTTATTGCCCCTTCCTCACACTTGTCTGCCTTGTACAAATTGTACCTAATGTTAACTTATAATGCCTGAATCCAAAGGAATTTAGGAATAGTTGATGTAAAGATTTGTATTCTTGATTTTTAATTATTTAATTGTAACATTATAAATACAAGGTTCCTGTACATCCTGATTAAAGGATTCCCTTTTCACGAAAAAAATTCACAATCACAATATAGTTTTTTTTTTTTTTTTACCAACTACCACAATATTGATAATACGACCATACAGTATAGTAGGATTGATACCTGGGTTGGAACTTTTACAAAATATTCACACAATGAGATGTTTGATAAATAGTCAAGTTTGTGCATAACCGGTCAAACAGATGTCTCTGAGTTTGGCCCGTACATTCAAATATACGAGTAAATCTTTTGTCAAGATTTTCTTTTTTTTTAGTACTTAATCAAGTATCAAAGGGTCTTTCCTTCTGTTAAAAAGTCCTAAGCACTTGTGTATTTTGTATCTAAGTGGGGGACTGACAGAAATTGAGTTATGTCTTCTAACACAGACCGTGCCATGCCAACATAGCTTTATCTGCCCAGTTTCCCCTTTAGGGAAGCAGCTTCTGAGTTCCAGTAAACTCTTTTGTTTTCCCTTCACTATAACTGATAAGACCCAAATGAATCAGGGACTTTTTGTGGAGGGACAGAATGAGAGGAAGATGGAAAAGGATTGTGACTTTTTAAAGTCCCGAGGAAGGGACTAGAGACTACAAAAAAAGATAATTATATTCTTTCTGAGCCCCAAATAGGTTATCTGAGTGCATGCTATTTTTGTTAGCATTCTGTGTGTACAATACTTGCTGATTTAAATTTGGACATAGTGTTGTAAACTGCATGCATTTCGACATTGGCTTTATTTCATCCCCCTCAATAAACTTGATTCTTGGTGGGTGAGCCATTTGGTAATCAGGATTAGCAGAAAGGTTCATCCCTGGGTTACTGGTACACTGCCGCTGGGCAAGATGTCAACATAATGTGCTGTTGTGATCACTGCTGTGTCACATTTCACCCTGAGGTGTGTTAAATCTCACTGAAATAATCTGGATTATTGCCACAACCACAACAATGTTCAATCTGCATTGATGATTTAATCTGTCTATTAAAAAAAACATGTTTTTGTCTCTTATCTTTGACCGTTTTTGTGACAATTATATTGTCCTTGTTACTATGACATATTTTCTACCAAAAATCCACTCTTTTTCTTTGAATGAATGACAAACATATCTTTGATATTCAAGAAAAGAAGATGTTTTATGATAATTTTTCTGGAAGGTACTCTTATCGTGAGAACAACCAATAAAGTAAATGGTAAAAGACTTTATGGGAACCACCAGATCAATCCTTTGAAACTGAGCAGGCATTGTAAAGCTAACCTTGTGCTCTCACACTTTTGTCTGTCAACATTTGTCAATTGACTGAAAATCCATCTAAAAGCTGGCAGTTGTAGGGACTGGGAGTACAATGAACGTAGCCCACATTGGCTTTGGTCAGCTTCAAATGTAAAAAACAAACAAGCCCATATGAAACCAGGAAATGGCTGTATTTTTAATAGAAAACAGTCTTTGCTGTAACAATATTGTTCGACTGCAAATTCAAAGCCATCGGTCACCAGTAGGTGGATGATTAGTAACAATAAACAGGCAGATTAGACAGAGGTAGTGTATGTTCAGATGAACCCTGCAATTTATTTTATGTATATGTGGTGCTATGTCAGAGCGGAGTACGACTCCTGACTTTTCCCTGTGTTTTTTATATATCTGTTGTAATTTATTGTCTTTTATTGTGATTGTGGTATTGTGTTTTTATGTGATTGTAGTATTTATTACATACAATCATACAGTACAGCATTTTGGCCCGACCTTACATCGCTTTTAAATGTGCTTTATAAATATGCTTTATAAATAAACTTTGATTTGATATGTGGTGCCACTCAAAATATAGCCAACTGTATTTAATCTAGTCATTTTAGTATTACTCTTTGCCCTTTACAAGCTACATTTTAGTACAGGGAAGATCATTATAAAACCATGGCCAGAGGCTACATAACGTGTGTGAATGAGGAAGCTTGTGACATTTTCAGTGATACAGTATGTAGAATGACCGTAAAACTGTCGTCTTTTGTGCCAATTGTGAATATGAGAAAACTAAAAACATGCATGTTAGCTGAATTCCAGCAAATATTGTCATTTAGTGTTGACCATCTTTCCGCTGGCTTAACCATGAATTATAACATATAGAGACATTACGTTTTAGCATTTCATGATTTAAAATCAATTTTTCTTGTACTACCACTTTGTTTCTTTAACCACACACACACACACACACACACACACACACACACACACACACACACACACACACACACACACACACACACACACACACACACACACACACACACACACACACACACACACACACACACACACACACACACACACACACACACACACACACACACACACACACAGGCATCAAGTTTCTAGTCCTCATCTCAGTAGCTGATGAAACCATCTCTTCCACAGTGGCAGCTAGCATGCTCTCCCCACGATGTCCCGTCTCCGAGTTTTCCTGCGGAACCCCCCCCGCCAGCTTATCTGAGACGCCGTCCTTCCTCCTCAATACTCATGGTGAGGATTATTATGTTAAAGTCTTTGTGCAGGAAAATACACCATGGTTTGAGGCTTTACTGTTTGATAGTTATGATGCTTTTGGCATGCGTTTATAACGGCATCAATTTAAAAGGATACAAAAGAATATCTGTTTGTCTAAATGCATTATAACTGTAAAGGAATGTGTCCAAATGATATGAAAGGATTGTGGTTTTGCCAGCACAGACACTCGATCCTGTAGCGCGTATAACGTGATACGCAAATTACTCGCAGCAACAAGTGACCTTGAAGTTGCAACAAGTCCTTTGGTCTAGTAATGAGGCTGCCCCTGCTTATCTGGTGACACCCTGAATAATTTATGGAGGGTGCTATTCAAACTGCACCTGTACTGTTTACTCTAGGACTAAAGTCACATCCTTTATCCAGTATATATCTTTGCACACACACATATATAGATGTTGGGTTTGGCTTTTGTTTGTAATGCCTGCAATGCATGTGTGTGGGTGTCATGATGAGTCTACAATTCTGACTGTGGCTGGATTTAAAGGACTCATCTGAGGATTCATTTCCATGCAGCTTTGTTGTAAATAATCAGAGATGTGTATCTGTTTTTTTATTTTTTTATTAAATTGACACGTAGTTTCTGTACAACAACAAATAACTGCTTTAATGTGCATTTGAAACACTAGTGTTTCAATAATAGGTCAGGTCTTTATTTAGTATATTAAAGGACATGCACCCTAGAGCTATCCTTGCCTTTTGGAAGATCAGGCCAAGAGAAGAAACCTTTATTTCTGCATGAAACAATGTTGATGCACCATTGGTAGCTTTCTCTCTGACATCCAAGCCTTTTTGCTATTTTACCTTATTTCTGTTTTACCTCAGCATCATAATCTAGTTGCTTCTGAGATCTTGCATTCCATTTCAAATAATAACTCAATCTTTCAATTCTGATATCTGTCATGTTATGGAAAATCCGCCCTCTTGGGGACTTACTTAGCTCATTCTGATGGTGCCCTTTCAGAACTGGGTCAAACTTGGCCATGAGCTTGACTTCTTCCAGAAAGTATATTTTGTCAGAACCTAAGGTTTTTACTTCCCCTTGAGAATGTGTGTCTTATTAACAGAAAATGTTTCCCTTCTACAAACCACTCTTCACACAAAGACGTGTTCTAACTGAATTGTTTGTGGTTTTGCTGCCTAATAGTCACAGAAAATGTCTCCGTTTGCTGCCTGAAAATGTAAAGTAACTTGACAGATCTTGTATAATTCTGACTGGAGTGGTTCGAGCCAAGTAAGGTTTTGTTTGTTCAGCGTTTGTGTCTTATGCTACGTTTTGTTTGACAGTTGCGCCTGCACTGCAGAGTTGATCACTGCACCACTGAATGGAGTATGAGGCAAAGCCTGAGTCAGGGGAGGAACAAGGAACAAAAGATAAGACTTTGGAGAATGGATAAAAAAGCTCTGAAAGTATAAAGAGGGTTTCCAGGCCTAAAGATAAATAGTGTTTTTTTATGTATATTATTCAGAGATACATCTCTTCCAAGGAATCACTGTACTTTATTCTTACCCTTTATCTGATGATGAATTTACAAACCAGAAATCAGAATTGGACTTCAAAAAGTGCTTCTACAGAAAATGAAATGAGAAAGTTCTAATTTCTGAATATCATTTTGTTACAATATATCAAACATTGTGTGGATCGCAATAGCCTATTTTTGTGGTTCCTGCTCTGGGCAAAAACAAAAAAATAATGTCATATCTTGTTGAGAAACAACAAACATAATTAAATAAGAGTGTGATTTTCCAAGATTTTCCATTAATGAATGTAAGCAATTATTATTAATATATAGATATAAGCATTTTACAAAATAAATGAGTCAGAGTTTAGTGCTTTTTTCGGATCACATTATTTACAAAAAATGTCTTTCCATGGACCAATACTTTTTCTTATCCTCAGAACAGATAAGCCTGCCAGAGATCTTGTGTAATTGATGGAAGTTCCTTTTGGTTATGATTAAAGTGCACAGAGCATTACCGATTAAAAAAACTATTAAACAAAGGCAAAGGCCTTTCAGAAATATGAAATGTCTTCCAGATAATGAATACTAAATCCCCTCAGACCTTTCTCTTTGAAACCATCAAACAGTGCTCTGCTGTTGCATCTGTCATATTGGTATCTGAGTATCGATGTCTCCCTTTTTATGGATTAAATGGACACAATAACTTTGATCTACTCGTCTGATTAGTTGTGCAGCTCCATCCCACTGGTTTCTGGCAGCCAAAACGGAGAAAGGTGAGTTTTGGGAAGTTATATAATGCGCCCGTTAAAGAAATTCAGCGAGGAAATAGGACACCTTAAATGTCTCATCTAATCTGCTCTTTGTTCTCCCTGAGGGATGAATAGGCACTCGCCCCAGAGGGAACTTTGAATCCTATACACAGCAGTTTCCAAACTCTTTAAATGAGTTCCCGTTCTCACAGAGAAATGTTACAGGACATCAGGGACGTGCACAGACATTTGGAGGGGCTATTGCTCTAAACTGGAAAAAGGGACTAATTGTGGGCTTATCATGTTGATTCGGCCACAATATATCCAGTAACTGCTAGAATCCACTTCAAGACACTGGTACTTGCGTACCATGCTGCGAATGGATCTGGCCCTTCCTACATCCAGGACATGGTTAAACTGTACACCCCAGCACGTGCACTCCGCTCTGCATCAGCCAAACGGCTCGCTGCACCCGCACTGCGACGGGGACCCAAGTTCCCATCAGCAAAAACACGTGGGTTTGCTATCCTGGCTCCAAAATGGTGGAATGAGCTCCCCATTGACATCAGGACAGCAGAAAGCTTACACACCTTACAGAGACTGAAAACTCATCTCTTTCGACTCCACTTCGAGCGATAGAATTACTAACAAAGCACTTGTATACTAATAAAGGACTGGCTTATCTAAAGCCAGTTGAGTAGCACTTGAAATGTTTGGCTCTATGAAACCTGATGTACTTATATGATTCTGTTTTCTTCAAGTTTGTATTTTCCTGGTCAAATGCACTTATTGTAAGTCGCTTTGGATAAAAGTGTCAGCTAAATGCAATGTAATGTAATAAAAAAAAAAAAAAACTCTCGCTCTCTCCAGAGGGGCAGGTCAGACAAAAATGGCAAACGGGCTGTTGCCCGGGCAACATTAGCCCGTACCTGTGCATGTCCCTGCAGGACATGGATTAACTCCCGCCCATTTTTTGTTCCTTTCTGCTGATAATTGCTACTTTAACTTTCACATAAAGACCAACAGTGTCCTCTTGGTTAGCCTTATTGGATGCTGGTGGGGCACAGGTTTTCAAATGCAAATGTGACAGAGAAGCAGCAAAGCTTAATAAAGCACAGAGAGGGAGTGGGAGGTACAGGATAACCAAGACACACAGTTTTACAACACGACCTTCTGATTTATTTTTTCGATTACATTCTGTACTTCAAAAAACAAGAATTGAATGTGTCTTTTTTGTAGGAAAGGTGCAAGGACACCTTGACAAAGATCAGGACATGAACTGGGTTGTTATCTGCAACGTGACTAAAGCCTCAGAGGAAGATGGCGGTAGCTTCATTTTGAGTGACAGCAACACTGACAGAGCGCCCGCTGCAATGACCGAGTAGGACATTTCAAATGCTGTCTGACAGAATGTGGCCAAATGGACACGAAATAACAGATATTGAAGTTCATCCACAATATCTGACACATGGTTGGATGACATTTTCGATTTGCCTTTGGCAGAGCAAAGGGAGCCACACACAAAGTACATGTTGTCTAAATGTGTCTGTGGTGTTTTTAAAGTTTGCATTTATAAAGAAATCACATTCATCAATATCTGTAATTTATACCAAATTGATTCCAGATAAGCGTGACGTGGCTGGGCTCATGTCTTGTTACTGGACAGCAGTATGGTGACTAACTGGGCTGACATGTGAACGTGGGAATACTCAGATGGCGAGTGACTCACTGTCAACATCAATGTTAGTGTCTTACATCATTTTGTCTTACATAATTTTGTTCTTAAACATCTCTGTATTCTTTTTCCATTACATACTGATTAAACATGCTGCACAGTATTTAACAAACCACATTTCTCTCAATTTATAAAAGGTGTTAAGTCAGAAATAAAAACACTAGCTCATGCAGACAAAGGAATAACAACAGCATCTGACTTATCTGTTCAACGCAGAACCTTCTGGGAAATAGCTGCACAAACAACACTGAGGAAAGGATGATAAACACTACTTGATGTTGAAGTTTGAGGACAACGTGTTGAACATGGACATTGGCTTTATTGATTGAAAACAAAATGTCTTAATAATAGTCTGCTGTTTCAAAGGCACATAATTGAAGGTTTAATTGGCGTTTTGACTTGAGTGGAAGTCTGCAAACTCAGACACCGTTCACATCTTTCTCCTATACCGGAGACTAATTATGTTTGCAAACTGACTGTGTTTATAGGATGAGAGGAAGTAAAAATAATTAAGGTTTCTGGGAATTTCATCTTTTCATTTGAAGCTTCATAGCGTTGCGCCTCTCTTAAATGCAAACACTAAGAAATGAAGCCTCTTTCACCTTTTGTAGTCAAGTAGTATGTTTTCTAAAGCACACTAGTTAATGTTGCCTTCTGTAATTATTACCCGCTATGCCTCATCCAAGTACTTTTTACTGTTGATGGATCACTGTTATAAAACTTCATGCTGCACTATTTTAGTTACTAAACCCTCTTTCTCTCTGTAAGGCTGGCCTTTCTTCTGACACTAAATACTTGTGTTACCTTGACCTTCCTTCCCCAGGAGCAGGCTGGAATCTTTAATCCAACCTAGCTCTAAATCTTGCCAAACACATCAACACAGAATGGCTGAGGATGGCATCTCTTTGTATTTCTGAAGAGACAAAGCAATGGAGGAGGGATTTGGGAACAGCACGTGATAAAGATCCTCAGTAGATCCAAGTCAATTCTGAATTATTCACACAACCCTAAATCACAAATGTGTCTTCAGATGTCAAATTCATCAATATTGGTAGAACTTTGGAACATTTCATACATTTGAAATGTTTAAGGCGTTTGAACTTCATGATGGAAATGTCTCTGATTAGAGTGGATTGGGTAGTCGTGCATAAGTCGTAGTGATTTATTCAGAGGTTGAGCATTCGGAGCAGTGTGCACAGTGGCCATTTATTCCTGCTTTGGTGTGCGTGAGTCGTGGGTGTGTTTTCAGTTATGCATGTGTTGACCCACAGCGCTGTCTTGTCTGCCAGGCCCTATTAATTCACTCCTACACTCGCATCTGCAACCTTTGCTTCCAAAATATCATTGTTCCATTCTTACAGGCCATCTGCTTTTTTCTCTTTTGTGCCTACTATTTATTAGATTCTCTCTCCCCTGTCTTTGAAAACCACTGGAACCACTTCTATCGTTATCACCCATAAATAACTATGTTTATCCCTTTTGAGCTGATGTTACAAAGCAGGCTAATGTATTTATCAATTAGAGCAATGTATCGACTTAGCATGCATCACCTGCAGTGTTGAGAATGAAGGAAAATTCCATTAGGATCAATAAAGCTCCTGCTGACTGTTTACTGCAAACATGGATACCTTTTAACCATTTAAACAAGATGGATTTCCCAGCAGTGACAAGAACCTGTTTACCGTTATAACTACAGTGTGGTACAGATTGTGTTTGCCATTTTTGAGGCTCCTTCTTAAAATTTAGGTTCGCAAGATATTTCAAACCGTGTTCTCACTTTGTTCTTCCACCTCAGCCAGCAGCACAAACCTATGCCAAGTTCAGTGTGGGAACGACAAACATCCCTTGTACCCAAGCGCTGAAGTGCCAGCAGCGTTATCACACAACAAGGCTCCCACATTTGAATTTTTTGACTCTGCTCTTATGAGCAGCAGGATTAATTTAGAGGAGCACAAAGCCAATGTTAGCATTGGCCATGTCAACATGACTAACAAGTCTCCTAGAGCCCTTCGCAGTGCTAGGAGACTTACAGGAAAGGGAAACAACGGCAGACAAAGTGGGAGTGAGGGAGGGGAAATACTGACACATGATGGCTGCACTTTCCAAGCTGTTTGCTCACATTCCCTCTGCTGCCCTCTTTCAAATGATGTCAAGTTCAACCTTGTCTAATGACCAGGATAAGTCATGCTAACCAAACATGTTTTTTTTTACATTACAAGTAAAACTAAGCCCTTTTATCAATAGTGATACAAACAGGCTTTGGCATTTTTGTAGATTTGGTTATTTACTTTCTTGCTGAGAGTTAGACGAGAAGATTGATAACGCTGATTCTTGTCATTATTCTACAGCCATTGCATTTTGAAATCCTCATTTACTTCACAATGACAAGTTAATGCAAATAAGTGTTCTATTTTTCCACTTAAATGTAAACTATTACGTCTAATAATGATACGTCTCAAACTGTCATAACCTTCCTTTTCTTGTTTTCAATAGGTCAGCTGAAGCTGTCAATCATCCAGGAGCAAGAAGTTCTTGTTGTTAGTGGTAAGTCCTATTAAAGGCTGCACTGCTGTGGCCAAACACTATGTACTCTGACCACTTGAAAGACTGCACTATGAGGCTGGTGAAATATTAAAATGTATTTGGCAAGGCAAATTGAGCACATGATTTGCAGCACATGAATGGCACAGTGCAGATTGTCTAATCACGACAGCAGACCATTAATATGAAAAGGCGTTGGTAGGGAGCTGAGCACATTGATCTAACTTAAGTGGTTATTTAATTTGGTCTCCCAGCAACCAAGTCATGCACGCTTCTACTTTTGTTTGTGATTCTCTGTGTCCTCTCTCAGGTCTTTTGTGCCCCTGTCATTTCTCCGAGTGAATGGCCATTTATTCATCAGATTCCAAATTAGATGTTTTTTTGTCCACCCATCCATGACAAATTTAATACAATGTCTAATTATTCAAAATGAGGGGAACAGAATATTATGAAAAAAACCCTCTAGAGATAATAGAAGAAGAAGAAGAAGAAGAAGATTGAAGTTATTGTCATTACGTAGTACAGGTACTATGTAACGAAACGGTTTCTCTGCATTTGACCCATCCTAGTGTTGGGAGCAGTGGGCTGCCATTATGTACGGCGTCCAGGGAGCTGTGTAGGGAACAGTGCCTTGCTCAGGGACACCTCGGTAGCACTTGGTCTTTCCGGGACTTGAACTGGTGACCTTCCAGTTGCCAAGCCAAGTGCCTATCGACTTCGCCACCACCGCCCCCAATAATGCAACTCAATACAACAACATCACTGTGTCCTTAAAGAATACCGCAGAGTTTGATCAACACATCTCTAACCCACAAAGTAAAGTGAAAACTGAGTACATCTTTTTTATTTCAATGAGAGTGAAAGCTGTTTTCTTATATAAAAAGAGTTATTCAATGTTTTGTCACCGCGAATAATGCTCGATCATAGACCCGGAGTTACTTGCATTTGAAACCTATGTGTTTTGCATGTCGTTTCTAAGATGTGTCTTCAGGTGAAATGGACGAAGAGTCCGAGGTCATCAGAAATGATTATTTATTATCATATTTGGTGTTTTGATTTGTATGAAGTTGACATTTAGGTCATTTTTGAACATATCCTGAGAAAATGCCTTTAGACTGAACCATGTGAGACTTCTGACAGCCTCCTGTCTCTTGATCCATGAGGTGTTTGAGCCCCATGTGGACATAAACGCCAGTAGAATTTCATTTGATGCTGCTTTTTGGCAGGGGATAAAGTACCCACAGTGTAATGGCTTGGTTGGCAACAAGAAAGAGAGCGGGAAACATGCATCAGATGTTGATTTACTGAGCAGCTGTTTCTATAAAGTCTGGTTTGTAGTTATTGGAAATCTCACAAATCTTTTTCACTGCTTGTTATTTCAGCAGACAGACATCCTCTTTCTTTTCTTCACATACCACGAGTGGAGTTAATGTGATTCATTCAAGCTGTCACAATCTGCCTGTCTCCTGCCATTCCCTTCCCTTAAACCTTTTCTCTACTTCCACATCCATATTCTCCTTCCTGCCCTGCTATAACCCCTTTCCCTTCAGTCCTATACTCACCTGACCTCCCCTGTTCACCTATCCCACTTTCCTTCTGTTCCCTAAACATGAAACGTAACCTGTATCTGTATCTCTCTGCCTGCAGCTGCCTGTAGGCCCTGTATATACTTTCATTGTGGCAATAAATCATTAATCTTTTCCACTCTGCCTATATGTCTGCATTCGGGTCCGATTCTGCATTTCCCGAGTTGAAGCTGACACAAGCTATATTAAATGTGACGGCCCATACATTTTACCGTGTGCTCACTGGACTCCTAACACATGCAGAGTATACCTGATTGCATATTTGTAGCAAAATTCCCTTTTTACTGAAATATTGTTTACTACTCTTACAGTATTCTGAGCCGCAGTGGAGCAGGGCATTCGTTGGTCCAGTTGAATTTCATTATTAGTGACACTTTGCGCAGCTCCTGAAAAATGAGATGAGCATATACATAATTAATGCAACTAATTTATTCAGTTCTTTTTGTATGTGTTGACAGTTCTTGAGGCTAGGGGCATTGTGGAGGATTGCCAGCGGTCATGTGACTCTTATGTTAAGGTATGTAGCCCTCTACAGAGTTATACAGTTCAAGAAAAAACTGTGAATATTAAAGTGTGTGAACTTGTTTTGCTGTCCTATTCAGATCGGCATGTTCCCGGACAGCGATCCCAGCGACAGACAGAAGAGTCGGATGGTTCCTGAGTGTAGGAACCCCATCTTCTTGCAAACCTTTTACTTGTAAGCTTTTATACAATGTTACAGAAGTGCAGCACACCTTCAAAAATGTTATTTTAGGGTAGTTTAACTCAGTTGAATCCTAAGTGTAAGACAGATTTGCATAACTGAGATTGAATGTGTGTTACACAATTACATCAAGACATTATGTCACTGTATATGATACATATCAATGTCTACGTTAGCATTTTACACACACTGCTTTTGAGTCAGTTGTGTTCTATTCAGATGTTGTTAGTGCCAAACAGATGTTATTTCAAGGATTAACTTGGTAAACAAGTGAGGGGAAACTACATTTCTTCTTTGTTTTCAGTGTTGTCAGTGAAGGGGACCTGCATAAGAGACTGCTCTTCACAATGTGGAACTCTGACTCCACATCGAGGTACCTGCTGGGAATGTTGACGATGTTGGTGGGGAGAGTGATGGTTTTAGTGGCTCAAAGATAATCGTTTTGTGAGTCTTTTTCCTATTTGAACTTATCTTTACAAGAAGCTGTAACATGCAAAAAGCCTCCCAGTAGAGCAGTACAACACATTGTATAATTGATTCTGCAGCGTGTGTGTGTGTGTGTGTGTGTGTGTGTGTGTGTGTGTGTGTGTGTGTGTTCACTCTGGCAGAGTGAATGTGTTACTCTCGCCTCCCTGACTCACCAGACTAAAGATGAAACAGGGTCATTGCTGGGGATGGAGGACATATGGTTGAATGAGTCACACATCTCTTGTGCAATGTTTTATTGAGAGGACAGATGAAACATTGCTCTGTGGTAGAAACACTGAAGAACACTACGTTTGGCAATAATGCAGATATCCCCCTTTTCCAATTCCAATGATTCTTTGTGTTTTCAGTTGATTCAAAGCATAGTGTCACATACAGCAGCTGTTTGAAACGACGTGTACAGATGTACTGTATACAGGGGCAGGCTTACATGAGTGGTTGAGTTAAGATCATGGAATGCTTATAAAGATAAAGACCTTGTTGGGAGAGTTTCTGGGACACAGATTAAGAGAGATTTACTCATCTTTGGTAAGCAATTAAGCCTCATTCACACCAAATGTCACTTGGTATTTATTGGGAAAAGCCAGTAGGAACACATGTTTCAAATAGTTGAACATTATTTGCTTTTATCCAAATGCTGGTTGGTTTAATATTATATTTGTCAGTTTATTATCCTAAAAACTTGAAAACAGTGTGCAGTTTGCCCTTCTCCAAACAATAGTATTGCATAGACTACGAGAGGTAGACTCTTACAAGCTCCCATTTCCTACTAAAAATGGCTCAGAAGCAACATGATGCACAACGATTTGTTTTGCACGCTTTCTTCAAATACTTCTAATCCACCGTGAGCAATGTCACATAGTCATGTGTTCTCCAGGTGCTCTGTCGACCAAGGACTATCTTATGGAAACGATACATCTTAGAACCTCAAGGAAATCGATCACAAATAAAAGAACATCAAATTATGTCATATATTAAATGTAACAGTCAGATCTGTTGCATGCACTCATTTACCGGTGAGGTGGAGAACAGATGCTGCTTGGATTTTGTTTTCTGCAGACGGCATTTGAATGTAATTTTAATCGAGGTTGCTGAAGTTACAAAACACTCCTTTGTTAAAAAGAGCAACTGAGTAACAACATGTTCTCTTATCAGGCCGCAGACATGTCTGCATAAACTGAAGAAGCAGCTCATGATCATCAACATCTAAATAAAAGAAAGACCTGACCACCTGCAGACCACATGTATGCACCACAAGCAGAAATGAGGACCTAAAGTCTCTTCAGGGTTGATCATTACCCAAATGATTTATTTTTAATCACTTTTTATTTCTAGCCCCAAATAAAACGTTGCCTATTCAACGTTCCCCTCTTCTGTGCTGTGGAGAAGTTGTAAGCATTAGTGCCTCTTCAGCCAAACTTCTTAAACACTACAGAACATTGGCCAAAGTGCTGCTGTAGCCAACCGAAGGACATCAGTGTAAATCAAAACAGGCACAAAGCATTGCTTAAGAGAGTAGGGTAGGGCTGATGATAGGAGCAGCACTTGATTTAGATTAACCCAGGGCATCACAATGTCCTTTTCTGTTTTCCCCTGCTCAATCATCCCTTATTCTCATCTCCTAACGATCCACATTATACCAAACAAGTGTTATGTGAGTGAGACTCTGCCAGCTCCATCGCTAATGGAAGCTCTAGTCTTCAAAGTGTAATCATTGTTTGACCAGGCCACTTTGAAAGAAATCACAACACTATAAACAGTTGTCTAGGTAACAATTAACCCTTTAGAAAAGCTGCTGCCTTAATCATTTATTTTACGTAAAAGTAACTTAAAGTACTAGGGCACCTGGCAAATTGACTTTAGGCAGCTAAAGGATGCTAAATTAGCTTTAAGTGGAATTTAAACACGTATGTGATGATTTACCGGTGAATTTGGTACAGATATTTATGGTGCCCAGAGAATGAATACTAATGACTTTGGTGAACCAATGTCTTTTAATCTATTAAACACACACACCATCTATTACACACCATGAAGCTGTGGTTTCAATTGATATTTCCCAAAAACAGTTGGATGAAAATGAGGGAAAACATGTTTTGTCAGGACTCAACGTAATCACATTGGTGATCCCTTAACTTTCCATATAGTGCCATCACAGTCAACATTTTAATTGGTCAAATACCTTGGTTCATTCAAAGAACCTGCAAAGTGCTGACATTCCAATCAGCCTCTTTACTTAGGGTTAAGTCCTTTTTTTATCAAATGTCAGCTTGCCTATGTGTTAAATGATGATGACATTCTAAACCTGCAGAACACCAGCATGTTTACATTTCCAATTAAAGCATTAGCACGCCAACTTACATTTTTAATTCAATGCACCACTCTGCCCAAGAACAGATGTACAGAGGCGCTAGCTGGAAGTTTTGATAAAATTAGCTATTATAAAACTCATCATTGTGAACAATCTGCCAATGCTGCTGAGCTCTTTCGGTCACTGGCTCCTTCTACTGAGCGGAGCCAAGAAAGGTGTTCATTTGTGCTGACAGCCAGTTTGCCCTGAGAACAGAATCCGCAGCTGCATTAGTCCTGTCCAGCTGGGAGGTTGTCGAGAACATTTTTTTCATTTATGTATGCATAATTGAACATCTCCACCCCCTCAACCACCGCCACACACAGACTCCCATAACATTGGTCCAATGTCAGAATTCATATATTTCTCATTTTATAGCTTCAACTTTGTAGTTATTGTTTTGTTTATCAACTTCATGTTTTACTATTCCTCTTACGACACAGATTGTACACAAGGGATCAATCTTGTCCCCTCTTTTTTGTAATAATTAAGAATGTGCAGTAATGTGGGACCAGATGATGTGAAGCATCTGACACTTATATGACAAACATTATAAATCTTCATACTGATATGTTAGGCTCATGGGATTTAATGCTTTTGGAGGATAAAAAACACATTTCAGAAACCAAACCTGAGAACACATTTGCTTTAATTCGAGAAAGGTATATATATTTGTATCCTTCATCTTTATTCTTTCTGTTTCTCTCTCTACAAACAGGATGAGTGCACTGCTGGGTTGCATGAGCTTTGGCGTGCGTTCCCTTATGGACCCAGGCAAGGTGAGTTCAAACAGAGATTACAGGAATAAAGTCATTCTGTCTTTTCAACTTCCCCTCCACCTACATGTGCGTCCAGTCATTAGACCATGCATCTAAAAGTTCAGCTCAGTGTGGATGTATCCAGTGACCTCGATAGTTCAGAGGATCAGGGGTTTTTCAGTCCAGCAGACACAGTGAGTCACTCGCTCTACTGAAATGTTATGGGTCACACACTGGTCACACACCCAAGCACAGATGCCTTCATTATTCAGGCGCCTTACGGCATGGAGTGCCTTTTTCCTACTACATTAAGGTTACATTTGTTTAACGTAATTGCAGAAAGTAATGCCTCTTTATACTAAACAAATATCTTTGGAGACTTTTGATATCAGTTGTACTGAAATGATAACAAGATGGCGTTTGTTACCCATCGGCAGACACAAAGCCCTAAGTTGATTCCTTCTTTCAGCTTTTGTTGGATCTGTCAAAGACCAGCACATCCAGTTCTCGTCACAAATACTGAACATTTCCTTTCTGTTGCTCAGGGCTCTATGTGGTTAGCTGGGGTGAATACAAATACAACGAAACAAGAATAAGTTACTATTTTAGCATCTAAGGTGGGCTTTAACTGTTATTAGTTGTGCCGGTATTAGGCAAGCAAGTTTACTTGTAATTTAATATAAATCCATCTTATAGATATTTCAGTAGGAAACAATGTGGTCGACTGACAAGCAGGCAGTGCCATCCCTAGACGGGAAACAAAAAGGGTGACACCACCTCATCCAACACACCCGCAGAATAATATAGAAGAACACAGCACCGAGCCTTTCTTCTCAAATGGTCCCAGGTGATGGCAGATTAAATGTGAGGTCCAAGAGTTCAGTGTTGCCCTTTTGCTTATAATAGGTTCTCCTCCACTGTACAGTTGGTCCCCATAACTGCTCTTCATAGTTTATTCCCTTTTACAATTGAATTATTCAACAATATTGTATCCAACTGCTTTCTCGGCCTCCACCGGTACATAATATGTGTGTATTTTTTGGATTGAAAGAAAACAGGAAACCAGAACCCTCATAACTGTTGAGAAGTGATCTCCAGTTGTCTATTTCTGTTCCATAAGCCTTTCATTTGGGCTATTTAGCTTTAAGCTTTTCTTGCAGTCTTTTCTCAGACTAGCTGACAAATTGACATACAGTTCTTAATTTGGTGTTTAGAAATAAAAAGAGGAAAACAAATCGGGATCACAGCTGCATGTTATCTCTCTTTAACTCATCACCACAGTAAGTGTTTTTTATTGATCCCAAATAACGCCCACATCGGTGAGGAAAAACAACCAACAGGAAGAAATTCTATTTTAGTCGGGCTCATGGCTTTTTTCTTCTTTACATCTATCCCAATGAATATTTAATTGGCTTGAAATGCAGACGATTTAGCTCAAAGTCACAGTCTTATCCCCCCTACCATACACTCTTTTTCTGTTGTTTATTTATTATTCAGACCTTCTTTCAAACGCTTCCCTCCTTTCTCTTTCCCTCCACTGTGCTCTTGTTACGTAGCTTACATGTATGAGTGTTATTTTTGTTACCTGCATTGCTTGCCTGTCACTTCATGTCATCTGTTTGCACCCTTTTGCTTCTTTGTGTTTACTTTTCTCATGTCCTGCTTTCTCTTTTTATCCTCCTCATATGTCTCCCTCCTGACTAACATCTCCCTTTGCCCTGCTGTTTCCCCCCTTTGTCCAATGTACACGGTAATATTGAATGATACATCCATCCCTGACCGTCAGGACATATGCCCTCCCCTCCCCCATACTCTATACAAGTTCCCGTCCGTCCTCCCCCCTTGTCCCACAGCCCGCAGAAATCTGTCTACTCAGATAAGATGCTTTTAAAACGGAGATTATTGTCACTGTCCATGGCATCACATTATTTAGTACAAAAGAGGAGGCTGTTTGTGTGTGTGCTGTAATACATTTGAGACATAAAGTAAGATCTCTAATGACCTTAAAACAATGTTGTCATGTCCCTTTTTGCAAAACTGTGCTCACATCATCATCAGGATTATAAATCAGACCTTTCTGCATGACTTTATATAGCACACGTACAGTACAGGAGTTGCAAGCACACACACATACACACATACACACACGCATATATATATATATATATATATATACACACAGTCACCATCTGGCTCTCAGGGCACAAGTGCATCAGCTGCTTAAATAAGCTAAAGCATTGTGAGTAGTGAGTGTGTATATTCAGTGTTTGCTGCCCTGGAGGAGCGGGCACATTGAATCAGTGTGTGTGGATTGGCCTTTTGTGTGCGAGTGTGTGTGTGTTTGTGTGTTTCTGTACAACATGTTTATGCTCACATGAAGAATTTATTTTAAAAGTAGTTCTCATTAAGTTGGATCCCCAAGCTTAGACCCCCACACACATACACCCCAGTCACTCTTTGTGTATGTGCCATAGGAATTTCAAGGATGGTACTTCTTACTTGGGGAAGAGCTGGGGAGGAAGAAGCATCTTAAAGTGCCAACACAACACAACAACCCCACTGGTAAGTTTGATTTTGTATTATTAATTAACTAATCTTTAACTAAAATCTAAGGATCTAAGGATAGAGGGTGTCGTTTTTCTCATACTGATATTCTGAAAAATCTGTGCTGTTGTATTTGCTGTAAAGTGTCACTACTGTAGGCTATTTTTATTATATGTACAGCACTTTGGCTCGACCAAAAATCGTTTATAAATGTGCTATATAAATAAAACTTTGATTTGATTAAAATGTGTCCGTACTAATGAATAGGGAAATATGTGATGTAAAAAGGTGACATCTAAAACATGGTGAGACTATTACGAGACGATATTTATATTTTACTCAGGAACATGTTTTTTATCGAAGCTACACAATGGTAATTATTAAGCCCTAGAATGTTCTTTGCAGGAAAAAGTGCTATCGACTCCCTGTAAGAAAGTATTAAAACAATGATATTTCTTCTTCCCAAACTCGCTTATCAAAGTGGCATCATCACAGTTTTTTTGTACAAATGATGAACATAAAAGTATATAATAGTTTAGAAAAACAATGAAATCAAAATAGTACAAAAAGATAAAATAACATGAAGTCTCCTGGCCAATCGGCAGGTTGTGAGGGTCAAATAAAACCAAACATGGCGACTCTAGGAACTCAAGTTAACTTAAGCACCGTAAGTACATGTCATATCCATGTATGTCTCACATGTTTGTGTGTGTGCTCACAGCTCTAAGTCTTCATCAGTCTGAGGGTCTGGAGGTGGGGCGACTGGAAGCGAGGGATTAAGACAGTAGGAGAGCAAATGAGGGAGAGACGGAGCGAGGGGAAGGGAGTGAGGGAGGGAGGGGTCTGGACTAAACCCTGGCACGTCACAGTTGCCAGAGAGAGAAAGAGAGTGAGCGACAGAGCTCTCCCGTACCGTCCGCTGCTGGAGTGGATCTCCTCTCACACACTAACACACACCCACCTCACTCACACACACATCTTTACACACACACACACACACACACACACACACACACGCACACGCACACGCACACGCACACGCACACGCACACTGACACATTTGTTTGGAAATCGATTTTTCTTCTCACCACCTTTCGAGTGCTTCTTTTCTTGCTACTTATGTTTGCTCTTACTCGTAGTTTCACGTTGGTGGTGTGTGTGTGTGTTGGAGGTATGCTACTGTGTGCCAGCCATAAGGGCAACCTAGACTAGGTGAGTACTATGTTTGTGTTTTCATACTTGTACTCACTGCACATGAGTATGTTTAGAAAGTTGCATGTTGATTTGCATTGTGAAGTGGTTTGTTGCTTTGGATGCTTTTGGAATGTGTGACTCGCTGTTGCACTTTCTTCCTCTTCTTCTTCACTCTTTCACCTTTCTTTCCCCCCATTATTGCTCATTCCTTTTACCTTCTTTATATTTCTACTCATTTTGCTTTTATTGTTGCTGACATATCTTTTAATCTCTTTGTTTTCTCTCTGCGTGTGCTGTTAATCTGTCCATTTTTCGTCCAATTCTCTCATGCTAAGCTTAATTGGTCACAATTGCTTTCCATGGAAGACCCCTTAAGCAGCTTACCCATGCAGAAGAGTACAAACAGTACAACCATATCTTATTGTACACACACATATGTACAAACCTTTTTGACCCTTTTCCCCTCCAACCCTTCTTATTCCCAGTACTTAGCTAATTCACATAGTTCCATTCAGGGTTATGAGAATGACGTTGATATCATAAGACGTTAGCTAACCCAACCCAATTTACACCGCTTGGTTGAGCTAGGCTACTCTGCCTCATGCAACTTTAAAATGAGTTTTATACTTCCGTGGTTGGAAATGGGACACGGGTATCAACTAGGACTGAGGACGCTTTTTATACTTATACTGAAAGGTTACACAGTCGGGAATACTTGTAACTTACTATAACATAAGTGTAGTTATTGTAGTCACAGTTGATGAGGAAACTAATGGAAGTCTTAAGGGTTAAGATGGCACGGCTTAAAAGGGAAAAACCAACATGCTGTGTAAATGGATGTAAAATGTTTTCATCCCTCCCAAAGGAAACACTGCCCCACAACTGTCTCATCTGATCCATGTGTGTGTGTTGAGGGGGCGGACAGTGGGGGCATACTCATGTGTTGCCAGCTGGCAGAATGTAGGCCATGGAGGCTCTGAAGCACCGTAACGTGCACTCCCATGGAAATGACCAAAATCCAATTCATTACAACAGTTTGTCTCAGTCTTTTTCACTCTGGTTATCCATGTGTTTGAGAATATCCTTGAGCCTTTTCCATTTCACGCCTTACTTTCTCACCTGCCTTTTGATTTTTTGATTTAGATTTTGATATACTTTATTAATCCCCGTGGGGAAATTGTTTCTCTGCATTTGACCCATCCTGTGTTAGGAGCAGTGGGCTGCCATTTTTGAACGGCGCCCGGGGAGCAGTGTAGGAAACGGTGCCTTGCTCAGGGACACCTCGGTAGCACTTGGTCTTTCCGGGACTTGAACTGGTGACCTTCCAGTTGCCAAGCCAAGTCCCTATCGACTTCCCCACCACCGCTTTCCCTCTCAGTCATCACTGTTTCTTTGACACCAACACATCTTTGTCATGTGACCTCAGTCCATCTCTTATGTAACCTGACACTGTGGCAGAGTGCAAAAAGGCTTTTAATAAACCAACTATTTCTTGTGTCACTAGCTACCAGCCTATAGCTATCCATGATTTTAATATATAAATGATATCATTAAGGAAAACGCTGCAACTACATGATTGAGTAGAAGCATAATGGGAGCTTGGCAGGCTCAACCTGTTCTAAGAATACTTCAGATTCAAAGGTGATTTATCATTTTTGCTGCTTGTCCTCATGCTTACTCTCGACTACTCTTAGCAATAGTGCAGAAGCAGCAAAGAAATAACACTTTTTATCTATTGTTTTAGATGTAGCAACCTTCAATGTACTTTTTAAGTGAGCTGGAAGTTAAGTTTAAGTCTTTAATAGTTATGTTACCACATTTAAATTGGACGTTTTTTTTCCATATTTATGCTGCGAGTAAGGAAGTGTATCTATCGGAGTTGAATATCTAATTTCAGGTTCAACATACTTTTTATGGGATATATCATTATTGTCAAGTTGCTAAGAAGGAGCTGTAGTTGGTCCTGTGTTTGTTCGTCAGTTTGTGTGTTTGGTGTTCGTGCAGCGCTTATGCAAATTGTGGTATGCATGCACTGATAAGGCAGAACCTCATAGCCCTGCAGGGGGAAGGAGGTGCAGCCGGCACGCAACAGTAGAATTATGTTAAGGGTTTACTGTTTCTTACATAAATGCAGAAAATACTTGCAAAAAGTTCAGTACATTCAGTAAACTAAATCAGGTTCATAATGAGAAAACATTACAAATGTTTAAGGTGGTAAATGATTCAAGAATTAAGGTTTAGGATTAGATAGTTAACCATGGTGTGGTAAAAAAATGAAACTGTTTTCGTTAGCCCCAATCAAGATACACTTTAGCTAAAACTTCAAGCATCAGTTACAGTCAACAATCATCTTGTGAATGAGTTCAACTTTAATCATTGGATCTAAAAATAACAATTAAATTCCCATATACACACGGCTATAGAATACATTTGTCTCCTTATGTGACTCTTCTGCACTGGAAAAATACAAAATTGGCCTGTATCTATTTTATCCTAAGACATGATTTTCTTTAATGTATTTGTGACAAACCAGGCGGAAGTATCAAATGTCAGACCAGAACAATGTCAATAAATGTCAATAATCCTATAATGACATATCCACTTTGAACACAACCTATCTTTACAAGGAAACATTATCTGTTGAATCGAGCCTTTTACTGGTCTGCTGGATGAAATGCTCATGTAGACGGACTCACCAGAGATGCACTATTTGGATCAGTGTGTCTGACTCGCTGTGTGACCTGTGCCAGTTCATAGCCAGGGCAGCAGCAGGACTGGAAAGCTAGCAGCACATCTGCAACTGATGTGGCATCATCCTGACCTAATGATTGTTCTTGGACATACAGAAATAGAAAAACAGCAATCTGAACCTTTGCTATAACGACAAGTACATTTCCGATGAAAAGTAAAAAAACACATAATGAACATCGCTAAGAGATAATTTACTAAACATGAAATTGTTACATTTCCTGCACAATAGACTTTCTGTTTGCATGTTTCAGACTCTGCTTCCATAACAAAACATATTCGCTTTGCACTGACAGCTAATAACAATGTTGGACTACTGTACAATAAAAAGGCTGCCATCTTAACTTTGCTTAACATCCGTTGAACGGCTGTGCATGAGCGGCAGCCAAACAACGTCCTTGAGATAATGAGTGCCAGGGCAATTAATGTTTATTCTCTGAACGCATTTTTCTATCAGCATTAATATAACAGTTCATGATGCATGGACGATTGATGTAATGTGTTCCGAGTCTGTTGGTGTTTTAAAATGTTAAAGCTGGTACTATTTAAATAGTAATAAGAGGAGAACAAAACACAAAAAGTGAGTTTTTCCCATCTGCTAGTATGTGCACAATAGTGTACTTTGTATTTGTATATGTCTATAGCTTTTACCGTTGAGCTCTTTTAGCTCTGCTCATTTGGCTCCTGCATTGTGTGAGTTGAGATTGCTGACCCACGGTGACATGAACGTGTGTGTGTCTCTGACCATGGCTAATGCATTTCCTTCCAACAAGCTCACGATGTGGGTCAGATGGTCTGTATATGCGTGAAAGCAGAAAATAGCTGAAGACTCATTGGGCTCGTGCTTAAAAAAGTGTGTCATCTGCATGGTACGCATAATTGTTTCCCTTTTCATAATAGATGAGTATAGTCCAGATATACTGTACACACACTCTCTCACACACACACACACACACACACACACACACACACACACACACACACACACACACACACACACACACACAAACAAACACTGTTGGGCTTTTCCAGATGGTGAGCCTTTAATTCAGATTAAAACAAACACTACGTGATTAATTTATATGGAAGTGGTGGGACTTACAGAGTGCTTTATATCTTTCGGTTGCTCTGCTAAGTATAGGATGTGAGTTTGTGTGAGTGTGTGATCATGTGAGACAATGTCTTGGTTGAGTTTATGTCTGACATGCAATAAGTCTGATGCTCTGATGATAACATTGACCCGGAGCTTTTTCTCACTTGATCTGAAGTGAAGCTTTTGACCCAGTAGCTTACACTCGCAGCGCTGTACTGCTCTGTTGCACTTTGTGCTCCTTTGACATTGGCAGCCAACTACATTAACGACATAATCTTTTCCTGTCAAAGAAATGCAAACGCAACGCAATTTGTTCAACATTTAAATACTTGAGATTCATGATTGTCATCCCTCACCATCTATCTTATATTTAAAATGGTCATTAACAGCTTAAATATCTTGTCTCTGAAATAGAAAAATACTTGTGGCTGCTTATTGTGATAGCCTTCAATTGTAACATATTTATTTAAATGAAAACATACTTCTTGTAAATGATTGTCCGAGAAAACTAAACACAAAAACGCTGAACCATGTTTATTTGGATCTTGCTTAACAAATACATTAATAGTATAATAAACACAGTACAGTATATTTTTAAGTATGTTATGCTTTGCTTAAGATATCTCTTTATCAAGAAATTTCCCAAATAACTCCCATTAACTGAGATCAGAACCAGCCAAAGGAGCCTGAACTTATGCCGCGAAAGGTCAGATTCACCCTAACAGAGGTCCACGTGAGTTACATGTTCAAAGAGAACATATATTATGTAACTGCATGTAAATCTACAGTGGTTTGAACATTTGCTCAACACCCTAGTCACACACAGGACTAAACTTAATTTGTAATGCCGAGCTGAGTGACCACTATTCGAGAACTTAACTGTTTAGTTGAGAGTATAATTTTTCCATGTGTTGCTGTGAATGTTCAACACACTCCAGAGACAATTCTGCCATCGCTACAATGAAAATCTGTTTGCATCACACGCATGAATCTCTGCAAACTCCCCAACAGCACAGTCCTTAATCTCCAGTGGGCGGACCCTTCCAGCTCGTTAGGGTCAGAGGCAATGAACCTAGGCGACTCAAAGTCGTCATGGACGTAAAGCAAATTGGAATCAATTTCCTGACGGGCATGGCGAGCCTGCAGAAGGTAGGCGGAACTGAGTGGGCACGACTGGCGGGGTGTGTGACTGCCAGTATGGGGCGCGCTCATGTGAAAAACAAGCATGTTCCCATCCTGCCCATTCCAAGTGTCTCTGTTCTGCTGATATATTCACATCATGTGTCACAGCACACGCTGACAGCTCTGTGGAGGATGACACATCATTCTCACGCAGAGAACAACAGTACTAGGAAATTTGTCAAATTACATTACAACAAATTACATTAAAGTAATCTATCTTTTTAAGTAAGAAAGTCAATTTTGCCTGTTTAAGTTGGTAAAAAGTTGTTTTCCTTCTTTTCTCATTTCATTTCAAACCTTTATTCAACCAGGTGAATCCCATTGAGATCATCGATCTCTTTTTCAAGGGAGACCTGCAGCAGTAGGTTACACATGAAGACAGAAAAACAGAAAAAAATGGAAAATCGCTCAGTTTCCATTCTTTTTGCAGACTGTTCCAAGTTAGAGGAGCTGCGCACATAAAAGCTTTCGTCCCTAAGTCAGTCCTCGCACTTGGCACATGTAACAAAACCACATCATGAGATCTCAGGCAATAGCTACCTACAACTCTCTGTGTGATCAGAGAGCAGATATAAGACGGTAGTTTACCCAACATGGCTTTATATATGAACATGTACCAATGACTGAGCCTCCGTACAGTAAGTGATGGCAAACCTGCCTTGGCATACATGGTACAGTGATGAGTAAGTGCTTTACCATTTGTAACATTTTTTGTTGCACTGTACAACAGCATTTTAAGTTAATTGCTTGCAGTTTGAATAGCCACATTTCCTTTTGTTGCATCAAAAGTAAGCCACTCTTTAATGAACATTTTAATGAGGTCAGCCCAGTAAATTATTCTGCCCAGTGACAACTTTTTTTCTTGCACAAAGAGGCTTGAACACAGAGGGTAATAGACCAGCAGCAACTGTATTACACTCACAAAAGTGCCATTCCAAACATTTAGTAGAGCCCAGTGGGCAAAGCTCTATTTAAGACAAGGAAAAGGCAGAACTTGTTTGCTTTGCTAGCAAAATTGATAATCTTTTGGTGATTTCTTACTTTTTGAAACAACTGACCCAAAGATGCACTGGAGGAAATGCATTGCAGTCCAACTATATCTGCTATTATTATGAAATGATGGTCCCAAATAACTAAAGATTGTTAAAGTTGATGATTTGATTGGAAATACTGTTCAGCCTGGAAAACAATAATATATCCCCGTCTTTGAGTTCATGCTATTCAAATCCTTGTTTAAAGCTTTATAAGGGACAATCACGCAACACTTTGAGTGACCAGACAGTCAACTTAATCCTTGCTGGCCTCGCTCAGGAAAACAGGAAATGAAATACTTAATTCACTATTGTCTGGTTATCAGTGGGCAAAGTCATCCTGTTGACTTGCTCCATGTGGCATCATTCATTAAATAAGTCAGTCGCTGAGGGGTTGCAGATGTCCTACAGAGGCACGGCACAAACATCTCTCTTACTATGCTGTGTTTTACATTTGAATGTTGCTCTTGTGTCATGTTGTCAGATTTGTGCTTGTTGTGAGCATGTATCCATGCATAAACAAAAGGCATTCCTCTCAGGAAATAAACAGTTTGCGGTGAAAAGTAAAGTACATTACATGTTCATTTATTTACACATGTTGGTATTACAATATGCATGTATGTCCTAGTTTTGTGCTCTCCTTTTTATTGTTCTATAAGGGATGCACTTGATGCTTATTATAGTAAGGTTCTATTTAGATTGTGTCAGAGCTTTGATGATACTTTTAACATATTCTTAGGCTACATTTGTGGTGGTGTTGCCACTGTATTGTACAATTATTATATTAATACCTTATTTTATGCCTTTTTTGTTAGTTATAAGCAAGCAACTACAACACAATACAAGACACCAGAGCACCAGAGCCTGACCGTATGTCCCTGCTTAGGCTTAGTCAACAGGTCAACAATCTTTCACAAACCTCAACCAAGAGCTACCAGTACCAACCAATCTCCAACCATTTCCCTCTGTGATCTAACTTGACAAAATGAATCCTCTTGAAGACATCATGACTTTATGGTCCTTGAAGAACCACCATTAATTGCCACCAGAATCTTCGTCTCTTTGACATGTGTCTTTCACATTGCTGAAAAACCTGTTCCCCATCCATCATGAACAAAGTATCTTTCTGCCTTTAGTGGCCTGGTTAGTCTGTTAACATTGCCCAATGTTACTCAACCAAATTGGAAGCTGCATAACTCATTCTAATTTAATTGGCAACAATTAATGTCAGAAGGGGCGAGATGTCTGTTTGATTTGCTAGACATGTAAACATCTTTACAAAGTGAATTTGTGCTGTCAATTGTAAGTATTTTAAACTTTATTGAGCCACAGTGACTTGTTTGCTGAAGGAGATGTTTTTTTTAGCCATTTCTATTTCCCAAATCTGCATTTTAGATATGTGATCACATTTTTTAACAGTGTACAGGCCGACATATTTGCATGATAACGTAGTTGATGGTTTCCTAGTACCCTTACGGTATCATTTTGTCCGTCATTTTCTTTTAATTTGTTTAACTCTTTTGGTTCAACAATCTTGTAGCTATGTTTACTGTAAACCGGGCCTCTCCAACACGTCGATCGCGAGCTACTGGCAGCTCGCGGGGGCAGCTTTTCAGTAGCTCGCCGCTCGATTATCGATTATAGCGTAGTAAGGGGAAAGCATGCTCGTGAACTGTCAACGGGGGGGGGGAGGACAGTTCACATGCGCCGTGTTATGCATGGCTGCTGCACCTCGCGGGAGCGTGCACAGCGTAAAGCCAAAACTCACAGACATTTCAATGATTTGTACGGCACAGTTAGGTTTGGAAACGGTATGATTTCCTTTTTGGAGGGCATGCATAGCACGGCATAACACCGGAGCCTCGCTGCGGGGAAACTTTGGCGCTGTTCCGAGTTTGTTCTAATCTGTCAAAATGATGGACTGCTTTCAGATTTGTCCGTCATTGTTAAAAAAAATCCGTCATAGACGGAAAATATTCGGTTAACGTGAGCTCTGGGCTGACAGTGACCCGATAGAAACGTTATTATTCACTTAATCACTGATTGAGATGATGAAGCTAACTTAATCTCATACATTCATGGGATTAATGTAACAGTAAGACAGAGAATGTGAGTGTGCACCCACATTCACTATTTTTGTTTTTATAATGCTGTTGTCTGCTGTGTTCAGACTTCATGTGTGTGATGCCACATTCAGGACATTCTGTCTCCTTGTTTAACAGAAGGCCGTTGCTACAAGCTGCAGCTAGACTGCAGAAGTATTAGTTTTTTGTATTTGAGGATGGAACAATTTCACACACAGATAGGCCTATAGGGAGGCTAAACCTATACAGTTGAATTATAATTTCATGTCAAGACGAAGAATAAGATGAAAAAGATGGCTGAACTGTTCAGTGTCAATCCTGTGGAGATGGACATGGAGGTTATAAAGTCTCAGCAAAACTCACAACATGTATGGAGCCTTGTAGACCCAGAAAACGATAAGAACATTCACCAAGCAGCACTGAACACGTCTGCTTTATTTGGTTCTGTTCTACAGACCTTTGTGAAGCAGCTTTTTCTGACATGAATGAAATCTAAATACAGAACAAGACTGACTGATGAACATTTAAATGACTCTATTAGAGTGAACCTAAGTGGGTACACTCCAGCATACACCTCTATGGTGGACTCCATGCAGCGCCAGTCCTCTCACTGACTGTAACAAAGAGTGAATGCACTTATTTGACCATAAGTGCCATAGCTTGTCAGGTGGTGATTAAGGACATTTATG
Organism: Pseudochaenichthys georgianus; assembly: GCF_902827115.2. NCBI lineage: Eukaryota > Metazoa > Chordata > Actinopteri > Perciformes > Channichthyidae > Pseudochaenichthys > Pseudochaenichthys georgianus. The sequence goes on along the minus strand of NC_047514.1, from coordinate 15,947,371 downwards.
TGAATTTTCAGTGACATACTTACTATGTGGGCCATAATAATATGTGAGACATTGTCGTTTTCTTGGACCTTGATGTGAAGTTAAGATTTGTGATAAGCTTTAGGTATTGCAATTTCGTACGTGTACAAAAGTATTGCTTAATTCAACTGATGAGGGCTATGTGAATAAATGTAAGCGATGTGATGCAAGTAGCTCTTGGCCACTTTCATTTTTTCAAAGTAGCTCTCAGATGAAGAAAGGTTGGAGACCCCTGCTCTAAACAATGCTGCACCAAGCGTCAGTCATGCTGCATAATTCAGACATCTGGTGGTTTGTACTGTCGTGTGTATTTGTTTTTCTCATGCAGTTTTGTACCCGTTGGACTGTGTGTAGAAATCGACTTGTTCAGAAAGAGGTCAACTCGTGCAGTCAGCCCTGTTTTACAACATTCCACTCTAGTTGTTCAATAAATTGACAAAAAAGACTGCGCAGCTATATTCAAAAAGTTGGATATAAAATGTTGTCATAAATGAGTTCATAACACTTATTTATTTAGATATAACGTTATATCAAAGAAGCAGCCTTGATTTATTTTTATTTTGAGTTAAGTCCTTTTATTCGTATAGAGAGGCGAAGTCCCTCCCTTTCCGGGGGAGCTCCATGGGACCTTATTTCGGAAAAAGTATGTATTGAAGTCAATAGAGAGAGAAAGATTATCTTTCGATCCCGTTTGTATTGTGCTACGAATTACACATATGATGTTTGTCAATTTAAAAGATAATTTTGCAAGTCAAAAAAATTCAAATGTGTCGTAAAACTGTGAAGTAACACTTTTTTTGTGTGAAACCGCTCAATGAACTACATCTCCCGTCTCGCACCACACACCAAGACAGCCGTCACGCTGGAACATTTCACTTCTTTCTTTCAGAATGTGGTGAAAAGTATTAAAAGAGGTGAAAATCACTACAAGTCTGGGCATGTTGAGAGCTGTACATACACACAAGGGGAGTTAGTCGGTTCCGTAAGAGCCAGCATGTGGGACCGGGATTCTGGGATTTGTAGTCTTTCTAGTTGCGTATTTTTCATAGTCTTATATTTCAACAGTTTTAAGACAAACTGTGACTGTTGACATGGAAATGATTTTTTAAGATTGACAAACATCATATGTGTAATTCATGGCACAATTCAAACGGGATTGAAAGATACGTTTTCTCTCTCCATTGACTTCAATACATAATTTTTCCGAAATAAGGTCCCATGGACCGGAAGTAGATGGGCGTGACTTCGCCTCTCTATCGAATTAAAATATTTAATATACAGTGTGTCATTTGTGTCTTTCATGGTTGAAAGCACAAAATACAATTGATAAGATTGTTTAATATAAGGTGAAGTAATTATTTAGTATAGCTTCCATTGTACTTGTATGTTTTGACATATGTTTCTGTTTGTTTGTTTGTTTGTTTGTAGCCTTTATTTAACCAGGTGAAGCCCCTTGAGATCAAAAGATCTCTTTTTCAAGGGTGACCTGCAGGACATTAGTTACACATGTAACATAAAAACAACAGAATAACAATAAGGATGACATACAACATAATGTACAGGGTACAGTTACAAACTCTATTTACAGTGACAGGTACCATGAGTATCAAACAGCATGTCACCCAGCCGAGTTTTAAAATGATGCAGGGGAACCAAAGTGCTCAGTTTTAAACATGTTTGCAGACTGTTCCAATTTAGTGGAGCTGCACAACTAAAAGCTTTCTTCCCTAAGACAGTCCTAGCACTTGGCACATTTAATAAAACAACATCATGAGATCTCAGGCAATAAGTACTTTCAATTCGTCGAGAGATCAGAGAGCAGATATAAAAAGGTAGTTTACCCAACATGGCTTTGTAAATGAACATGTACCAATGACTAAGCCTCCGTACAGTTAGTGAAGGCAGACCTGCCACAGTGATGAGTAAGTGCTTTACAGTTAGTAACAAATCTCAGGGCACTGTGATAGGTGGCATCTAACTTTTCCAGGCAATGGGCAGGTGCATTCATATAGATCAAATCACCATAGTCCAGCACAGGTAAAAAGGTCACAGTAACTAGCCTTTTCCTGGCTTCAAATGAGAAACAGGACTTGTTTCTGAAAAAGAAACCTAGTCTAACCCTCAGCTTTTTAAGCAGATTAATGACCTGAAGTTGAAGTAAGACAATCATCAAGCCAGATACCGAGGTATTTATAACAGGTAACCACTTTGAGTACTTGTCCTTGCATAGTAACAATATCCAAAGCAGTGTCTGTAGTCTTTTTAGCTTTAGAAAAGAGCATTACCTTGGTTTTATCAACATTTAAAAGAAGCTTAAGCTCAGCGAGCTGAGTCTGAATAATGTTAAAAACAGCCTGTAATTTAACACCAGCCTCCTTAATGGAGGGACCTGCACAGTACATCCGCATAAAAATGTAAAGTACTGTAGCTTCATCCACATTTTCACCTAAACTGTGGATATACAGTGGGGCAAAAAAGTATTTAGTCAGCCACCAATTGTGCAAGTTCTCCCACTTAAAAAGATGAGGCCTGTAATTTTCATCCTAGGTATACCTCAACTATGAGAGACAAAATGAGAAAAAAATAATCCAGAAAATCACATTGTCTGATTTTTAAAGAATTTATTTGCAAATTATGGTGGAAAATAAGTATTTTGTCAATAACAAAAGTGCATCTCAATACTTTGTTATATACCCTTTGTTGGCAATGACAGAGGTCAAACGTTTTCTATAAGTCTTCACAAGGTTTTCACACGCTGTTGCTGGTATTTTGGTCCATTCCTCCATGCAGATCTGAGGTTACCTACTGTAACCCAGCTTCTATGGGTAAATGGCGCAGCCCTCTAAGGCTATCGCTATTGGGTTATCCCTCTGCGCCCCCGCGCAGCACTGAAACACTTGTAGTCCACGCCCACCCGCTAGGTGGGCACCACCCTCGGGCCTCCTTCCGGTATAAGTAGGAAGAGGGCCCGGCAATCTGCTCCCATACAATATAACTTTTCTTCAGCTATTCGTAGAGCCAGTGGGGCCCAGCGCTTAGAGGGCTGCGCCATTTACTCATAGAAGCTGGGTTACAGTAGGTAACCTCAGTTCTATTTCGTATATGGCTTCGCCCTCTAAGGCTGTCGCTGTTGGGCTAAGGGCGAAGCATGATGTAGTCTGCGCCCCACTGGGTCCGCCCGGCACTAGAAGCACAGACACAGCTGCTCAATAACACCCCCTGCCTGTTGTGCCATGCGTAATGGCGCATCACCGTCCCTGGAACATAGCAAAACCTGCCTATCTTCCCGACGGGGTGAAGGCTGGGAACAATACATACCGGCCGCTGTGAGAAAGTAGAGACGAAGGTCCCACCTTGCCCAGCGATCATCGAGGGGTAACAGCAGCTCTCTGTGTGTCAGACAGGTAGGAGAGCGCCCAGCTGGATCCCTGACGTCACTCACTCTGACCAGACACTCCGTACAAAGTGTGTCAGAGGAAAAAGGAACATCCCTCAGAGGGAAAAAGGGCCGCTCTCCGCGTGCCGAGAGGCAGGAGAGAGGCGCACCGCTGGCTCCCTGACGTTACTCACTCCGACAGGACACCCAGTACAGGGTGTGTCAGAGAGGAAAGGGAGACATCCCTCAAATAAAAATGCATACATGAACAGGGGGAAGACCAAGATGCAGCAGTGCAATATCTTCCACTGACATTCCTCCGTGCAAAGCCGTGGAGGAGGAAATTCCTCTGGTGGAGTGCGCATTGATATTCTCCGGGGGCTCCACCCCAGAGGAGACATATGCCTGCGACACAGCCTCACACAGCCAGTGTGACAGCCGTTGTGCAGACAGAGGCTGCCCGATCCAGCGCTCTCTATAGTGCACAACCAGGCGCTGAGAACGGCACCAAGCCGCCGTGCGCACCACATAGCAGGACAGCGCGCGCACAGGACAGAGGAGATGAGACGTGGCTTCTTCCTCCGACCTGTAAGGAGGGGGGAATAAGCCAGCCAGGGTGATCACTCTCGACTCTAAAAGAGTTGTGATGACCTTAGGCATGAAGCCGGGTTAGGGCGTAAAACAGCTGAACTGCCATCTCCTTGGATCCGGAGGCATGACAGAGCCACAGAGAGAGCAGACAAATCACTCACCCTTTTCTCTGATAGAGCCAAAAGCAGTACTACTTTGGCTGAAAACAGTTTAAGGGGAACCTGATCAGGTTCAAATGGGGCTTTGCTTTAGTGCGCGTAACACCAAAGCCAAATCCCACTGAGGCGCCAGTGTGCGTGACACCGGTCTGAGTCTCCATACTCCTCGCATACAACGGCTGCTGCGTTCTGCGAGCCCCTCGGTTAAATTCGCCGGGAATATACATTGCTCTGATGGAGAGCAACGTGTGTGCGCGCCCAGAACAGCAGCCGCCTGGCTGCGTTCAGAAGCTGCGCGGATCGTACTCCTCCCTGGCGATTGAGGTAGGCTGCTTCCATAGCCGTGGCCTGTTGTCTGTGCGAATCAACACATGTTTGATTGTACAGCAACGGGGCGACTCCCCCGTTCTTTTCCGAGATTTAGAAAAATAGCGGGAGTAAATCGCGCAAGACACTGTTCCTGGGATAACGGGAGTGTTTCTTGTATCCCATGGAACTGCTGGGGGGAGAGGCTTCTCTGTGATGTGCCGTAATGGTAGTCATGGTGACGAGCCACGCCATCGCCACCGCTGGCCGTGAGGCAAAAGGGCTGCGAGGGAGTTTCCACACGCTGCGTCTCACTCCGACTCTCATCATGAGGCGCGTATACGCTCAGGGGATGTATGGAGGTGTGTGCAGTGCTGCCCACATGAGGCGTTATAACGTCGCTCATGGGTTTATTAAGGCCGTGTGTACGAGGCGTATCTCGGACAGAGGAATTCTGCGAGCTCTGCAGGTTATTAACAGGGGTTAAAACCGGCAGGCTTCTGCAGCGAGCCCTGCTGTCCACTTAATCAACAGATTAGTGGCAGCCGGCTTAATTAGCGAGCTCTGCAGTTTATTAACCGATAGGATAAAACCAGCAGAATTCTGCAGCGAGCCCTGACGCCGTGGCGCTGCGGGCGCTGGGCACTCAGCCTGGAATACTGCTCCTTCCCCCGTTCTGGCTTCTCGGTGATGTGCCGTAATGGTCGTCATGGTGACGAGCCACTCCATTGCCCTCACCGCCACTGCCCGTGAGGCGAAAGGGCTGCGAGGAAGCCTCCACACGCTGCGTTTCACTCCGGCTGTCATCATGAGGCGTGTACACGCTCAGGGGATGAGTGGAGGTGTGTGCAGTGCTGTCCACATGAGGCGTTAAAATGGCGCTCATGGCTTTAGCAACAAGCCCTGCTGGCTATTAACCGACAGGTTACAGGCAGCTGGTTTACACAGGGCGTGAGGCAACCCCAGGTGGGCTGGGACCGAACGGGCTGCGCGGGGCCTCCACACGCTGCGTCTCACTCCGACTCTCATCATGAGGTGCGTACACGCTCAGGGGATGGATGGAGGTGTGTGCAGTGCTGCCCACATGAGGCGTTATAACGGCGCTCATGGGTTTATTATGACCGTGTGTAGGAGGCGTATCTCGGACAGAGGAATGTCGCGAGCTCTGCAGGTTATTAACCGAGGTTAAAACCGGCAGGCTTCTGCAGCGAGCCCTGCTGTCTACTTAATCAACAGATTAGTGGCAGCCGCGAAAGGGCTGCGAGGAAGCCTCCACACGCTGCGTTTCACTCCGGCTGTCATCATGAGGCGTGTACACGCTCAGGGGATGAGTGGAGGTGTGTGCAGTGCTGTCCACATGAGGCGTTAAAACGGCGCTCATGGCTTTAGCAACAAGCCCTGCTGGCTATTAACCGACAGGTTACAGGCAGCTGGTTTACACAGGGCGTGAGGCAACCCCAGGTGGGCTGGGACCGAACGGGCTGCGCGGGGCCTCCACAAGCTGCGTCTCACTCCGACTCTCATCATGAGGTGCGTACACGCTCAGGGGATGGATGGAGGTGTGTGCAGTGCTGCCCACATGAGGCGTTATAACGGCGCTCATGGGTTTATTATGACCGTGTGTAGGAGGCGTATCTCGGACAGAGGAATGCCGCGAGCTCTGCAGGTTATTAACCGATAGGTTAAAACCAGCAGGCTTCTGCAGGTAGCCCTGCTGTCTACTTAATCAACAGATTAGTGGCAGCCGGCTTAATTACCGGCTCTGCTTCCTCGGAGGCTCTCGCGGAGCATACCAGGAGCGGGGAGCCTCACTCCCCTTTGACACGCCGCCGGGAGACCCTGTCTCTGGGGTGGCGGGGGAGCGGAGACGTGGGACGGAGCCCCTGCAGCCGCCGAAGGACGAGTCTTACGCCGAGGCGGTTGCTGTGGGCGTCTCTCCGCTTGCGGCCTCCTGTGGCCGGCGTAGACGCCGCAGCTGCTGCGGGCGTTGATGCCGCTGTGGCAGCTCAGCCGGCTGGAGCCAGCTGCACATGCTGGCGAATGTCGTCCGCCTGTTCCGCGGCCGTCTTCATTGTCTCCACCATGGCGTGGAACTGGGGTCCGAGCAGCCCGTCCGGGCTGATTGGAGCGTCCAGTAGCACTTTTCTGGCCGTCTCCGTAACAGACGTCTACTTCAGCCCGAGGTGGCGCTGGATCTGTGTCACCCACGCGGAAATCCTCGCCTGGGAGACAGCGACGGACACGCACAGAATGAGCGCCGTGCTGACCGCCTTGCTGACGGACCGTTTTACCAGTGTCCCCACCGAGTTTGAGAGCCGCGCGATGTTATTCGCCGCCGCACTGTGGTGACGGAGAGGGGGAAAGCATGTTCGGCCGCCAAGCTGGCACCCTGCTCCGACTCTGTCTCCCCTGTCTGGGGGAGAGGAGGGAGGGGAGAACCGAACGGTGAACTGTGGAGGGAGGCGGGGCAGGAGTTGCCTTTTTCCTCGGACTCCTGCCCGGCACTCGGCCCCAGGGACACGAGGCCCCGTCCAAGGGCTCGTAAGCCTGGACGGGCCAATCGTGCTCCTTGGTCACAGCAGCAAGAGCGTCCGCTCTCCGCTTCCCGTCGCCCGAGGGGAGACGAGCGCAGTGTGTGCATACCTGCTGGTTTAGAGCCGCGTACGCGTGCTCTGACCCCCGGCAGGATTCGCATACTGCTTTTATCTCTGCTGCTCATAACTCATTATGAACCCAGAGCCACATGAGGGACAATCACGGACGCAGTTGTCCTGATGATTCTCAATTGCTGTGCTTCAGTAACTGTGCTGGTTTGCTGAAGAAAAGAGGGAGCAGATTGCCGGGCCCCCTTCCTACTTATACCGGAAGGAGGACCGAGGGTGGGGCCCACCTAGCGGGTGGGCGTGGACTAAAAGTGTTTCAGTGCTGTGCGGGGGCGCAGAGGGATAACCCAATAGCGATAGCCTTAGAGGGCGAAGCCATATACGAAATAGAACTCTAGAGCAGTGATGTTTTGGGGCTGTCGCTGGGCAACACAGACTTTCAACTCCCTCCAAAGATTTTCTATAGGGTTGAGATCTGGAGACTGGCTAGGCCACTCCAGGACCTTGAAATGCTTCTTACGAAGCCACTCCTTCGTTGCCCGGGCGGTGTGTTTGGGATCATTGTCATGCTGAAAGACCCAGCCACGTTTCATCTTCAATGCCCTTGCTGATGGAAGGAGGTTGTCACTCAAAATCTCACGATACTTGGCCCCATTCATTCTTTCCTTTACACGGATCAGTCGTCCTGGTCCCTTTGCAGAAAAACAGCCCCAAAGCATGATGTTTCCACCCCCATGTTTCACAGTAGTATGGTGTTCTTTGGATGCAACTCAGCATTCTTTCTCCTCCAAACACGTCTAGTTGAGTTTTTACCAAAAAGTTCTATTTTGGTTTCATCTGACCATATAACATTCTCCCAATCCTCTTCTGGATCATTTAAATGCTCTCTAGCAAACTTCAGACGGGCCTGGACATGCACTGGCTTAAGCAGGGGGACACGTCTGGCACTGCAGGATTTGAGTCCCTGGCGGCGTAGTGTGTTACTGATGGTAGCCTTTGTTGCTTTGGTCCCAGCTCTCTGCAGGTCATTGACTAGGTCCCCCAGTGTGGTTCTTGGATTTTTGCTCACCGTTCTTGTGATCATTTTGACCCCACGGGGTGAGATCTTCCGTGGAGCCCCAGATCGAGGGAGATTATCAGTGGTCTTGTATGTCTTCCATTTTCTAATAATTGCTCCCACAGTTGATTTCTTCACACCAAGCTGCTTACCTATTGCAGATTCAGTCTTCCCAGCCTGGTGCAGGTCTACAATTTTGTTTCTGGTGTCCTTTCACAGCTCTTTGGTCTTGGCCATAGTGGAGTTTGGAGTGTGACTGTTTGAGGTTGTGGACAGGTGTCTTTTATACTGATAACGAGTTCAAACAGGTGCCATTAATACAGTTAACAAGTGGAGGACAGAGGAGGCTCTTAAAGAAGAAGTTACATGTCTGTGAGAGCCAGAAATCTTGTTTGTTTGTAGGTGACCAAATACTTATTTTACCGAGGAATTGACCAATTAATTCATTAAAAATCCTACAATGTGATTTCCTGGATTCTTTCCCCCCATTCTGTCTCTCATAGTTGAAGTGTACCTAGGATGAAAATTACAGGCCTCTCTCATCTTTTTAAGTGGGAGAACTTGCACAATTGGTGGCTGACTAAATACTTTTTTGCCCCACTGTATATAGAGAATAAAAGTGGACCTAAAACAGAACCTTGAGGAACACCATTAGCAATGTTTAACCAACAGCTCATCAAAATGAACACATTGGGACCTTTCAGAGAGGTAGTTCACAAACCACCCCACTGCATGGCTGGATATGCCAATACTGAGTAGCCTCTGCTTCAAAATGCGATGATCTAACTACTAACTACTTTGTTGAGATATTTACCAAAGGATGGAGCTATATTTTACATTCATTTATAAGTATTCCTGTTGACAGCTGTTTATTTTGCGTGAACACTTTATTTTGTTAGTGTTTCCGATATAAAACAAGCTAATTTAAGTTCTGTCCTCTCAGTGTTTTGAAGTTAGGATCACATCTGTTCTACAAAGCACCCTGCCATCCTTTCATCACTTAACGAGTGTGTTAGTTCTTGGTGTCACCGATTTAAACAATCATTTCTTGATGCTTGATGTGATCTTAAGAAACCCAAACAGTGAAGTAGAGAAAATCCCCTCCCATCTTGGCTTTTCCACCCTCTCCATCAAGTGTTTATTTGTTTGTGGCCGACAGGAGGTGAAAAGAGGGACTGGATGTCAAGTGAGCGAGTGCTGCAATAAGAGAGTCGAGTGCTTTTTTGTGCTGGCAGATCTGAGACTGGCTCAAAGTCAACACCTTTTAAATCCTATTATTTACTCTTACCTTTTGCATGTCTTAATTGTTCTTCTCCTCTTGTTTTTTCCTGTACAGTTTTATTGTCCGTCTTATTTAATCTTTTCAGTTTCTTACTCCCTTCTTCGAAGTACAAATCCTTTTTTTTCATTCCCTGACTTTCTCTTCTGTATACTTTTCCCACTGTCCACTATTTCCATGGCTCATTGTCCCTCTTTCATTCCCTCGTCTTAATGTCAGTCATGCTGGATGTCTCTCGTTGCCAGCTGCTGTGTCTCTCCCCTCTTATGCCCAGAGTTACTGATGTCTTATCCACACAAAGGGCTCCTCTCCTGGGCTTATAGCCAGCCAGGTTAGCCCCTCTCTTGTGCTGGACCCCTGGAGGTTTCAGATTCAAAAGTGACTGAATCCCCTTTTTTTTCTGAAAGAGCCTTCAGGCTACCATGGCAACTGCAACTACGGGATTGGGCCTTTTACTCTGGGGTTAAATGCTCTTTGGAGTTACAGAGGAAAGTAGAAACTCTGTCCATAAAGATGCAGATTGCAAGAAGCTTGATTTTCTTTTCTGCTTGTGGGCTGTCTTTTGTAGACTACAGATACATTTTTTTAAGCCCCCTCTCCTATTTGCTCTGCCTGTTGTTGGGTGTTTGACATTCCCTCTGCAGATGCAGTTTGACACTAGAAGCCTGTTTTCACTTTAATCTGCTGAAGGGGGAAAGTTTCTCTGTGCTCAGCTCAAATCGAGGAGTGTATCTACAACACAAACTAGTTTGTAAGCCAAAAATGATAGAACAATTTAAAATACAGTGTGATGTGGAAACCTAAAACATATTTTTATGGTAGCTTGTCATTTTGTGGAAAAACAATATTAGACTTGATTTGTTATTATAATAAAACCAGTTAAAAACATTTCTGGAGGCTCTCAGTTTAAAAATAAATATGTTGTTGGGTGTGCATGTGGTCATATGAGGCAATTTTTAACTGTATTTAAACAATTTGGGTCACTAATTAAAATGATAGGCATGGGTTAACTCTTGATTGACCTCATAAACTCAATTAAAATTCCTTGACATTATACAACAAAATAGGATCCAGTAACAGCCCTTCTGAACCACACAGTTATGCCTTTTCCAATCTGACATTCCTATCGACTTCAACAACGTCATTTCTCAGTGCCTTCTAAAACTTAGAAAAATTACTTTTTTTCAATAAATAATAATATATCGTCGTTTGGTTAGGTTCAAGCACATACACTACTTGGTTATTGTTAAAAAGATAACGACTTTGGCTTGGGTTAAAGTTATTTATTTACTGGACTTCAGTTAAGATTAGTGGACCTTTTGTCGTCATGGTTAAAAGATAAATGAACACCAGTCTCCCATGGCAAAGTCCAACATGTTGTTGTTGACCCACCTAACCACAGAGATCTCCACCCTATGCAGTCATCTTAACTTCTTAACGTCACGCAACTTCCTCTTTGACTCCCAGTGGACGGGCCATAATTACTGCCACTGCTAGAGCACTTTGTCACTTCAGCGTAAACACAAGTCGTTTTTTGGTATTATCAAAATTACTGATGCTGTCGTTTATTTTTTCAATCTGATTTAAAAATTTAAAAGAATATAGACATGACACATTTTTTAAAAATATCTGTCTTTAAAGGTGGGGTAGGTAATTTTGGAGAAACCAGCTCGAGTGCGCTAGAATTGGAAAATACACAGCCGGAAGAAATCTGCTACTTCCTCCAACACACACGAACGCGCACATGACCAATGAGGGCACGAGATAAGTTTGTGCACAGATGGAAAGCTGACAGGCAGGTAGGCCATCCAGTTATTTTAGCCGGTGTCGTGGATATTTTAAACTCGTCAATACTGTAAAGATGTACAATGAGAGTAATCAATAATAAACTGGTGAAAGCAAACAGAGTTGTCTTGTTGGTTATTTATTTGAAGCTTCAAAGGTACAGGTCTCACAGAGTATAGGATAGTCTGCAGGAGTCTGCACAATAGTCACAGAATAGCAAAGCTTATATACAAGATAGGGCGGGCAGACAGAGTTGTGTGTAGCATGGCGGAACGCCTCAGAAATCTGCTTTCACACGGATGTCGCATATCGCTATTAGACACCTGTGTCATTGAGCTGCAGAAAGTATAACGGTTATCAGCATATGGATGTTCAAACTTTGTGTGAAGAGGAGTAGTTTCAATAGTCTGCCAAATCAGCTCTGTGGCCTTGAAGCGCTTGAGAATAATAACCCTCATTAGAGTATGCAGAGAAAACAGCACATATGAAGAAATGGTACAGTAGTGTTAGACAATGCTTTTAGAAGCATTTGGTTTTACCATATACTGTAAGGTAACATAAGAAATTGCCACTACACCGGCCCGGCCAAAATGATTGGTCGTGCTTTTTACAGTACTACGGCTTCCACAGATGAAATGTTTTTATGGATTTTTTGTCAAAGCACTTAAGATATTCATTGCTATCGGGATGTTAAGAGCATTCCATGGAATATAACAAAAAGTGTATCTCGAGCCGGTTTCTCAAACTTACCTACCCCACCTTTAAATAGATATTACAAAGTTTATTTGTGTGTAATGGGATTTTATCAACTTTTTTTTAACAGAAGAAAGTATATATATTAGAATAGAAAACCGAGGGATGAGAAAATAAAAAGAACCAAACGGAAGGAGATAGTGGTTTTAGGGGGGATAGTGGGGTTGCTGTTTGTGAAGTTTGGGAGACAGAAGAAAGGGCGAACATGAAAAGGAAAGACTTATATTGAGCGAACGATGTAAACAGAAGGAAACGTAGAAAGAAAGAGGGAAAGAGGGAGATCTGCATTGTGGCCCAAAGCTGAATGCTGCCTTTATGAGCAATAGTTAAAAGGACACTGAGGCGTGAGTCCCTGTAACCATAGCAACTTCCCAGGAGCCCTGTGACGGACGGATAATAGAGTAAGAGAGGAGTTCCTTTTCTCTTCTTCACCCCTCCCTCCCTCCCTCTCACTTGTTCTCACTTCCACTCCTCTCTTGGGCAGTTTGTTGGATCCTCGCATCTTACAGGGTTTTCCCGACTCGGCTGCTGTTTTCTGCCTTTTATGTGCGCTCTGAAGTTTGAATCCCGACCCGGCGTAAGCTGCTCCAGACAACTGTTGCCATAATTACTTCTTGTTGTCTTTCTGAGTCACTTTTATGGACTCTCAGAACTATTTGAGGACTTTATTTTTGTGCATCCAGAGGGCTGTTCTGCGTTGGCACAGAGCGAAATGTGCTCCAAAGGCACTGTCTCAGCCCGTGATTCCTTTGTCTACATTTCAGAGGCTGTGCTGTCAAACCATGGTGCTGCCCCCGAGACCAATCGCCCTGAGAATATGCAATGCTTAACAGTAAGTACAATCAAACTCTTATTTTCTGTGTGCATGTAAAGCTTAAACATGCTTATACCCTTGAATTGTTCTGCTTTGTGTGGGTGCAATCCAAATATTTAGGAAGTTTATGCTACAGTATATGTCTATGAGTATCTATTATCGTTATTGATGCAATTGTTTATTGGATGTTTTGGTGAATACTTGTCTATACAGGTGTATAACTTATTTATTTCTACTTATTTATTCATTTCTGTGTTTTTATTTATTGCGTTTGCATGTGCGTGCATTAAAAATGAATAGGCCTGTGATAAATATACACAAAGTAGTTGACCCGTGACATTGCACCATGTCCAACAAACTCATCATGCATAAACATACCTTCAGTAAGATTTACTGCATGGATTCCATGTTACACATTCTCAGAAACCATAGCAACTAATTGAATCATGCGTTTGAGCTCTGAGCAGTGAATGGAACAAGATGCCTTTTCTTGAAAGACAATATTTGTCAAAAAGCTCCCTTGCATGCGAGTCACATGTGGAGCAGAATGATGGTTTGTCATGAGAAGGGGGAATAGAGAGCTGTGCCGTTGATGTGAAGATGTTTATCTGCTCATGAAGATCAAAAATCCTAGGGGTGTCTTCTCTTTCATCCCATTTCCACTGTGTTGACTGTATGGTTGCCATTAATTCATTAAAAATGAATGTGGAAGACTACTTCAACTGTTAACAGAGACACAGGAGCATGACTGATGATTCTTTTATCCAATGTATAACTTGGTTTTGAAAACAGTGGTTATTATGGCCTTTATTTGCTTGAAAAAAGCGGCAATATTGAAACCAATAACTACAACAGGAACAGAAGACCTCAGCATTCAACTGTATCACAGTAAAGTTTGGGAACCATAATGGATCACCAAATGGTAAAAGAAGATCTTCGTCTTTAGTGGATGTTCCCTGTTTTCCTTTTTAGGAAATACGCGTCAGTCCTTGTCACTGTGTACCCTGCCGTTTGCTTTTGGAGGGGTGGAGACCTCAGTGACATTTGCTTTTGCCAGCAGCTTCTTTGTACTGGCCAGTGTTGAGCTTCACTCAGAGTGTACAAGTTAATTTAGTACTATAGACCATGTACTAAAAGAGGTTCATGCTAGCAAGCCATTCACATTGGGATGATAAAAAATAAATACAAAATGTTTAGTAATTCTCCTTTACCTTGGCTTATTGAACAATCTGGATTAGCAGACGTCAAGAAAAAGCTTTTGAGATATAGTAACGGAGCATGAAGCCTACAAGCCCACTCCCCGCTCAACTGTCTTATACTGTACATGGTTTTTTATTAGAAAATAGTCAAGTGTTTTAAAAATGTGACTGAAAATATAAAACTCAAGACAAACTAGATAATGTGTCCTCGTCTAGAACTGCCGTCACTTCTACATTTGAGTCTTTTGTGCTAGTTGTACTTCCACTGGATTGAAATGAAGTTTTCCTCTGATGAATCCATGCAGAGTGCCACGACGTTGCTAATGCAATACAGAGAAACAAACATGTAGATATTCACATATAACTGCTCGCAGAGGGGTCCCTGTCTTTGTACCCTTCCACAGTCACACTAAGTCACACTTGCCTTGTTGGGTATAAAGGATGCTTCTTTTTGCATGTTTTTGTTTACACTACTGCTGCGGGGCAGAATTGATTTCCTTTATGGTTTACTAACAACTGGAACCTGAGTTGGCAAATTTCCAGAGGAACGTTCATAGAAAATTTGCTCCGGCTCCCGTTCCAACACGATGCCAACATGGATAATACTTTAGTAAATTCACTTATACAGGTTATGATGCATGTGAGACTGTGCCTATATTTAGATAGGGCAAGCCCTTATTGAAAAGCCTCACATCTGATGATATACTGCAGTGTAAGGAGCAGGCTATGTTATAAGAAGACCATACACAAGACCAACCAACACATTCTTGGCAGATCTGCCTACATAATGTGGTCAGACGACAGGACAACACGTCAGCATAAGCAGTAGTCTTTTAAAAACTAATGACAGACTACAAGTAGAGAGACATTTGAAACCACAGCTACTGTTCACAGCCCTGCCATCTGCTGTAACAGAAATGCCCCAGTCTGCTCCAAATATACTACTGACAAACAAGAAAGAATTTGTATTCACTCTCGGAAATAAGACCAAGACAATGAAATGTACCTAGCTTAATCATGTGCTTATGAATTATATATACTTTATAAAGCTTTTTACAGTTCAAGTTTGATCTTCTATGTGGTTGTTCAGTATGTAGTTGCTAATAACCATACTTTCAGAAACAATTGCCTATGGGTCTGACAACGATAAACCTCTGGTTGCAAGGGGCAATACTTCTGGTGTTTCTGCGTAGCCATCAAATATCCGTGCCAACATGTACTGTTCTGTTCTGTGGTCATTTCTTTTGCAGCTTATTTAACAATTGTAGACGCACAATTAGTTATAATTGTAAGATAACTTTTACGACTGGATTGTTTCACAAGTAGCTCTAAAGGAAAATGTTAAGTGAATTAAATACAAAATCATAGTTGTATGATAACCAGTATGTTACTTACTAGATTGCGTATCAGCCAAAAGCCTTTTGCGTCTTTTACTCTACACACAGACTGGTTACCTGCATTCAATCAAACCTGCTCAACAGTGATTGGTCAACGCTACTTGGACTATAAACCAAAAAACAGAAGACTTTACGATGCAATGTCTTGTTATCTTTTTATCAAACACCCTAAATAATGATTTAAAGTTGTAATTTAGTGGAAAGATAATCATTTTGACTTGAAGTGACCGACATTTCAGCCTATCCAACAGATCAGTTTGTCAGTGAAAAATATCCGTGTTGCTTTGAAACCCTCCAGGATGTTAACTCAGTGGAAAGCGGTGGTCCTATGCAGTAACTTGTTCAAAAAAGCTTTACTGGACAGGATTAGACAGAGGAGCTCACTTTACTTTCACCTTACAGACACTCTTTTTATTTGTACACATAATGCAGGCCGTACACACAACAATGCAAGTTGGGAAGTGCTCAACTAAAAAAGTGCCGCTGCATTTGACCCAGTGCCTTCTTTAAGTGCTTTGAGTACCTGATACCTAGCACAGTTTATCTCAAGCAAAATGTTGTGATGTAGAATTTCAACATTTGCTATCTTACAGTGATCCTGCATCCAGTATGTGAATAGTTTGAGCAGCTCCTAAATGCATACAAGGTGAAAGCAGTAATAATGTGGAGAAGCATTGAGATGGAAAAGTTTTACATCCGTATTTGTGAATGCTCCTTTCCTCTCTCTCTCTCCTTCCTCTCCCCTCCCTCCCCTCGTGTTCTTGTTCTCTCTCTTCCCATTTATCAGCGGGTGAATCAGAGTAACAGATGATTGTGCGGTTTGTGTGGGACAGTCTCAGGGGGGAGTTAAAAGAGGGGGGGAGCACATTCACAGACTAAATTAGTGAAGAATGGAAAACCTTTTAGACTTTCGCTTCTTTTTTGTACGCGTTTTCTGTTGCCTTGTCCTCGTTCCTTTCCAGACCGCTGCGTATTTCCTCCTTGAGTGTTGTGGCCTCCTCCACCTCCTCCTCCTCCTCCTCCTCCTCCTCCTCCTCCTCCTCCTCCTCCTCCTCCTCCTCCTCCTCCTCCTCCTCCTCCTCCTCCTCCTCTCTGTCCCCCCCCCTTTCTCTCCCTCTCTGTCACCCCATGGCCATCACCTCCTCTACACAAAGAGCTCTGTGGTATCATTAACTGCCCACTCCCTACCTACTCAAATATATTTCAGTGTTTGATGATGGCCTTACACATGATCATTTGAATGATTTACACAGAGCGTATTGAAGGTTGTGGACACTTCAGATGTTGTTGAAGGTAATACAAATGTCCAAAAATAAATGTCCCCCTTACAAAACCACAAGGCTGTATAAAACTTTGGTAAAACCCACTATGTACACTTTTGCAATCTTTCCCAGTAGGAAATGATGCGGTGAAGAATATCAAACCAATCAAGTTCTGTTTACTGCTTCATTCTGAGATAAAAGTATTTCAATTCACGGAAAATAAAATATTCACGGGGTTCTCTTTTAAGAAAATGTACAAAGAAGTTCTTGGTATTTGAGATAAATTCCTTAATAGTCAATGGAGTGATTTTGTGATGTGAAATATCCTATTGTGGCTCTCACTGGGATATTTAGAGGACACTTTCACTTTCTTTAAATAAAACCAAAATAATCAATTGCAATGCCCTTTAGTGTCCGTCCACTTGAGGATGATCTACAATGTCAGGGTCAAAGGTTACTGTGACCGTACATTCAGCAATAATGGGACATTATTTTGCATGGAATCTCCTCAGATTTGGGACAAACGTCCATTTGGACACAACAATGGACTGATAAGGTTACACATTTTTAGACATGAATCAAGAATGAATCTGCTATTGATGACAATGTCACACACGTGATGACATTTGGGATAGACAATGATGTCAACTGTAACTGGACAGGAATGTTGCCCTGTTAGAAAGCATCATGATGAAATGTTTGATTATCTTTAAGATGTTGAATGAATGCTACATCTCTGTTACCATTAACCCATTGAACCAGAGATGACATGCACCACAACGATACTTCATCTTCTTAGACGTCAGCAATTACCAATTATGTTTACAGGCAAGGACATCTGTTTATGTCACTTGCAGAGAGCAGAGAGTTCATGAATATTAACAATAGTTGCACCCCAGACAAAAAGTCTCCCTACATCACTTTGCTTGTCAGATAGCGTTAGCTCCTAAATTGTATCTGTGAAAATGGGTCTGACACTTCTGGCTGTTGGGAAAGATGGGAAGGAAGAATGAGGTTTGCTGAAAAGAGGACAGAGATGGATAGATTTTCTGTCCGTCATCTCAGAATTAATTAGGAAATGGTTAGTTTTATTCATATAAAGTATCCTTTGTTGGTATTTTAGGCACTGGCTTCCTTTTATGTTCTCTACTAAATGTGTAATGTGTGAGTGCTTATCTTTGTTCCATGCTGCTCTACACTGTACAGCAGATGAGATGAACATTGCTGTTGTAAGGACTGTTGTGGTTCAGGTGGTAGAAGGAGTCATCCATTAATCCTGGGGCGGTCTGATCCATGACACCTCCTCCACATTTCATGCCCCCAACACCAACATGCTCCAGATGAGGAAGCAAGTGCCTCACATCACAGGTCGGCTGTCATGAATGTGTTAGTGTGTTTGCATGGGTGAATTAAAGCCTTATAAATATCTCAGTGGGCGGCTTGGCTGTCTGTTAATCCTCCAAGGTCTAGACTAACATATCTACACTAATGTCGACTCATTTTTCTCTATTCATTTTATTAGGGTTCATTTCAGATGAATCCAAATGACTTTGATAGAAGTCTCAGATTTGTTTCTGTCTAGTTTGTGATTGATCTGTTCTTCAAAGTGCACTTTACTTTGCATCTATGAAGTTCTAAATTTAATTTAAATTTGGATCAAAGACAAGTATTTAAAGGCTGAAGCCATGGTGCTGCTTTATTAGGTTGTCATCTCACTGTCTCATATAATGCAGTGTCACCTTCAAATTGTTGTAACTGTAGCTCTGAATCCATATGCCGAGATTTGGACATACAACTTGAGCTGTGACTCTGAACTTGGCCATGTGTCTTCAATGGCTTGGAATACACCTCCTCCTTTGATAGTTGTCTATTCAGGTTAGAAAGAGAGAGAGAGAGGGGGAGGGACAGAGAAGGAGTGTGAGAGAGAGATCCCACACTGCTAAACACCAGATTGGTCTCGTCTGGCTCCTAGACAAGCTTTTCAAACTCTTTTTTCACTCCTCTCCCTAAGACATGCTTTCTTCTCTCCCTTTCTCCTCTCCCTCTAATCCGTCCTTCTGCCTATTTAGAGGTGAACAGCACAGCATGAAAGAGAGAGAAAGTGTTTTTTGTGTGCTTGACGGGTAACCCTCGCCCTTTTGAAAAGGCAAACAGGGAAAAGCTGCCATTACGACTGGCATGAAGGGATCTTAAGACAACGGCCTTTTCTGCCACTTTATTAGCACTGTCGAGACTAGTGCAGCACTGCTCCTCTTTCACCCCTCTCTTTCTCCATCACTCCTCTGTCCATGTTTCATTCCATGAGCCTGACATCCAAAAAGCATGCTGGGTAATTAATGGGGTTGCTAGGGGTTAGACTGGCCACTGTTTTAGCCCTAATTTAACAGGCTTCCTCCTGCACTGCTGCTGAGGTGATTGTTGTTATGTTTTGCAGATTGCCACCTCTTTCCCAGGCATATGGATATTATGAGCAAAAATACAAGTAATGTTTAGATAACGGGAAGAGGAGGGGATATTGTCAAAGGTCGCAGACCTGAGAATTTCCCGTTCTGTGCGCTTGGGGGTCGAGGGGGGGCAGCTGAAAGGAAAAGCAGAGGAAATATGGAAGTTGAAAACATAACAAACAAGCATAATGTCTGGATGGAGATTGGGGAGCGTGGGAGCTAAGGTGGAAAGAATCTGATGAGGTGTTAAGTCTGATTGTGGTGTGTGTGTGTGTGTGTGTGTGTGTGTGTGTGTGTGTGTGTGTGTGTGTGTGTGTGTGTGTGTGTGTGTGTGTGTGTGTGTGTGTGTGTGTGTGTGTGTGTGTGTGTGTGTGTGTGTGTGTGTGTGTGTGTGTGTGTGTGTGTGTGTGTGTGTGTGTGTGTGTGTGTGTGTGTGTGTGTGTGTGTGTGTGTGTGTGTGTGTGTGTGTGTGTGTGTGTTTGGATGTGTCCAAACAATGGTGCTGTCATTGTCCTATGTTGGGAAATGTGGTCATTACAAGTTGCAATCAGAATCATTTCCGTCTAAAGTGCAAATATGGTCTGTCATAAGTTTGCACACCTTCTGAACCAATCCCATAAAAAGTCTTTACAATGTCTCCCCGTCTCACTTGTGCAACCTACATTAGTCACTACAGTTTATATTTGCAAAAGAGCTATAGCACCTCTCACAGCTTCAGTGTGGACTCAGGAAGCAAACTGGCCTTATCGGGGGCAGACACACAAAGCTGTCCTGGCTGTGGGGTGGCGAGGTATGCAAAAAAGCGTGTGTGTGTGTGTGAGAGGGGGGGGTGGCGGTAGGAGGCACTTCCTCCTATTCTTCTGCTGTGGAAGAGTTCCCATGAGCGCCCCTGCCAGGAGCTACAGTGTGGCCTGAGCAGGCCGAGCCAGCGCCAGTCTCGCCTGCATGACGCCGACACACACTCTCACACAGCCGAGCTCAGGAGCTACTGAAACTGCTACTGCCGCTCAAACCACAGGGCGAGAAGCGCGACCGTGGTAACAGGATAGAAATAATTTGAGTGTTAAAAGTTGAAGGAAGGAAGAAGTTTGGAGGATTGAAGTGAAGTTTCAAACAAGGCAAGAGGAAGACATGCAGTAGTTGAGAGCAGGTACAGACGCAACACTGAGCATTATTGACTGGACTCATTAAAAGGAACCTTGAATGGATAACACTGCAGTTGGAGGACAGTGGCAGAGTGACGCCGACTTTGAAGAAAGGACTGTTTCCAAGAAACTTCAATTTAAATTAATTTGCGGGAAGAAGCCAGTTTGGCTGAAAAAAGTCTCCAAGGACACATTTTTGTCACACTCGACAGATTCCTGTCTATTTTCCAGAAAGGTGAGACACCATATTTTTATCTAGAGCCACAATTCATCCCGACTGTCACCTGGAAACTGGACATTTTGAAAACTTCAAGATCAAAGCCACCTTCAGACTTTTTTTTTGGGCAGCTGTCACTGTTATGATGTTTCATAACACACTTAAGTCCAACGAGCCATCGGAGCATAGCCCCAGGAGCACACACTCCGCTGCACAGAGGAGGCTGTGGAGATACTCGGGCTGCAGGAGGGCCGGACAGGTGGAGAGTCACCGTCGCAGCGTGTGTGTACTGGCTGCAGACTTGAACGGTGGAGAAGGACAAAGAGGAGGTGGTGGTGGTGTGATACACACCATCCACGGGCTGTGCCACCTCTGCATCGGATGTAGGCTGCCTCAGGTGTGTCTTTGTTTCAGAGAATAGGGGACGGGGTACATCAATCAACCGGTGATTGTGAGGGAAAAAAAGTTAGAAAACTATCTTTAACCACTGCTTTCGTAATTAATTGCGAAAGATGAATTACATTTCATAATTCATGAATCTTCACCGGTCTAGTCGGCTGTCATCGTGTCGGAAAACCAAAAGTGTAGGCCTAAAATATGTGGGTATATCTGTGTTTGAACACAATCAGATCCTAATATTTGGCTTTGACTGTACAGCTGAAGTTGCACTTTGGACAGCATGTCCAAAACATCCGGAAAGGAATAACTGGCTGTGTTTTCTTCCGAGTCGGGAACAAGCTTTTGTGTCCTCTACATTATTTATAGTTCACATAGTGAGAGAAAGATATCAGGAGTGGAAGAGAGGAGACACATGTTTGCTATGATATGAACTGATGCCCCTCTCCTTACATAAGACCCTTTGTGCACATCTGCATTGCATAAGAAATTAGGAAAACACAGTTTTAAGAAAAATGTATTATTTCATTTTTTATGGTGGCAGAAAATATCAAAATCTTTAAATATTTTTGAAGATACACAAATAAGAGGCGTTAACATGACAAAAATACAGACTAACAATTAAGTGTCGTGTGATGTCTACTCTTTGAGAATACCCACTTGATATCATAACTTAACCGTTATGTATACAAAAATGTTGGTGATACGTTTCATTTAGTTTATGCTGGACTGTCTGCCGTAAATAGAACCTTTACAGAACTGACAGAAAATAGACACGACATGTTCTGTATTCATGAAATCATCAGAGACTGGCGTGATTCATGCACTGTCTGAAAGCATGTAGCTCTGAGGCATGAATGTGAAAAGGGGAAAGCTGTCCCACAACACATACTGTTCACACCAGATTTTCCTCTAAATTCATTACAAGAAAGCTCAAATCTTACTCATTAGTCTAGTCAGTTCCGCCACAGTCCCTTTGACTGAATTATTAATTATCAATAAGGCCATGCTAATACAATTTAAATATTTAATCTGTGTTTTTCACATTAATTCATTTTTAGTAATACATCTTAAAAGTCCCTTAAAAGGACGTTCATACTGATTTATTGCATTATTCCCAGGCTAGTCTCCTCTTTTCTTTAAACATGGTAAAGTAATGCCCCTGCTTTCATTCAAAGTGAAAAAAGGAGCATGGGACTGCCTCTCCCAGACCAGAGGAGTCCAAGTGGTTGGACTCAACTCTGCTTACAAATTAAATTAATGCTGAAAAGGCTTTGGAGTTTGGATGAATTGGCCCAATTTAGGCAGCTCTAAGAGTTGGACACAGTCTCTGAAACAGCTTTCAATTCAAACAGACAGAGTAGATAGACAGAGGCAGATGGAACAGGCGTGATGGATTGTTGTCTCTCTCACTTCTGTTAATTTTAAGTCAGTCTTTGCTTTTCAATATTTTTTTTCACATATCAGTTTTCAAGATCAACCATCAAAATGCTCCATGTCTGCTTGTTGTCTTTCTCCGTTAATTGCACTCAACGTTTTTTTCTTCATACCATCTGTTCTATTTGTCTGTCATCTGCTCTGTCTAAAGTCCCACTGCAGTACTGTTACCCCCTTTTAATCTTTTTTTGTATCTCTTCTATCCTTGTTTATTATCTTTTCATCTACCTACAGTCAGTTTCTATATATCTTTCCTTTCTCTATTTCTGTCACACAACCAAGGCAAGGGTGATTAGTGTGTGAATCCATCCGTCCTTAAAATAAGAATATACACACACAGTGCAGAGAGTACATCTTTGCAAGTAGAACACGGTTAATCAAGTTTCTAATTTATTTTTTACAGCAGGCAAATCAGCATGCTTTCTGTAGAAGGACAATTCACCAGCAGTGTCAGAGACTGAAACAGAAAGAAAGATTTGAAAGGAGGAAAATATGATGGAAGAATTGTTGCCTCAAATGCCGTGACACAGGGCACATCAAATCATTGGACTGTAAGAAACTACGATTATATCCGACATTTTAGGGTCGTCATAAGCTTCAGGCCCCCGAATAGTCAACGTATTACTGCAAGTTGCTGCATTTGGCGCATGGGTAAACTGCCAACATGCTCCTAACCAGGACTCCCGTGTATCTCAATAAGCCCTTCCTGGCTTAATAAAGGATAAATAAAATATATATTGTTTTAAATAATTAAGCTTTCCTCTGCTAGAGCAAAACAGAGCAATGAAAAAGAGTTTTCTGCGGTGGGGGCGGTGTGTGTTTTAGTCCCCTGGTTGTCAGCTGATGACATGGAAAGTGAGATGTTTTGGACGGAGACTTTGTTGACGTTGGCTCAGACTCTCTGGCACAGGTAGCGAATGTTTGGCGACGCGGGGTCAAAGAGAAAGAGAGACAATGGGAAACTGCCATCAGTATTACAAATGTTTATGTGTGTGTGTTGACCTGCAGAACTTGAGCGGACGAACAATGTTTGGATTTAATCTTTATTCCTGACATTGCATATTATCCAGAAGCAAGGGGTTGCACTTCTCACAACATCGAGATTTCGCCCTTAAAAACCTTTATGATCTTTCTTTACTATTCTGTGTGCGACAGTTTAATCTTATAAGGAACATATGCTGACAATGAAATATATAAATGGAAAAAAACACGTAATTGTGGTGCAACCATATAATAGATGTGACTTAATGTTTAATAATAAGCTGTCACTTGAATGTATTGGTGCTGTTTTGGCTTTATAAACAAGTTATATAATTACTGATGCTACCATGGAAAAATAAAGTTTAGCAATCTACATTTACTTTTCTCAGTTAGTATCAGTGTGCCCTGAATATGAAAGGTTTACATGTTTGTGCTGAAGAGGCTTTGTGTGTGTTTCCACTGCAATTCTTCTTTGTGTTTCTTTTGCACTAGCTATATACTATTCAGAGTATAGGTCTGATTTAAATTGGCAATGTGCTTTCGTGAGGATTCATTTTATCCTCAACGGCTGGACAATGAGCGCCTTTCCTCCATCTCTTGGACTTGTTTTTCCTGCGGACACAGCTAATTGGGTTCACCGGGAAACTGCTGTCAGGACAGTTTTAATAGAGGAAGTAGAAGCAGAATACAAATCCACTTAATCATCCTGTAGGGAGGAAGTTGATTATTATGACAGCATGCTGCGTTTGGTTCCTCAAGTAGTGAGAGAAAGAGAGGTCCCGTCTTCTTATCACGACATGACGGTGTTTGTGTTCTGCAGGTGAACATCCTCCGAGGAAAGGATGGATTCGGCTTCACCATCTGCTCAGACTCCCCTGTGAGGGTGCAGGCTGTTGATCCAGGTGAGGTTTGCATACACACGCCTGTGTAAATGAAGCTCAATGTTCTGGCGTGGTTTGATTTTTAACATTCACATCCATTGATCTGAGTTTGACATGTCATGAAATGTTATAATCTGTGGCCTAATAATTCAATTCACATAACATGAGAAAGCTAATTCCTAAATGAATTTAGCCTCAAAAGACAACAGAGCATCTTCATATCAGACAAATATTCAATTGTTTTATCCATGCAGCTATTCGCCAGTCTGTAACATGTCACCCGGAAAGAACATGAACACAAAAATGAAAATGTCACTGGAGAGCGTATAATGATCTTAACTCTTCTGTCTCTTCCCTGGTGCAGGGGGCCCAGCGGATCAGGCAGGTCTGCAGCACTTGGACACCCTGCTGCAGCTAAACGGTCAGCCCGTGGAGCAATGGAAGTGTGTGGACCTAGCCCATGCTATCAGGTAATGAGTCCAACCCACCAGAGGATCATTCAGGTCTCAGGATCAGTGATTTGTAAACATTATCTAATGGATTCATTTCTTGTATGATTTAATTTTGGCATCATGATTGAAATTCATTTTGATATCTGTTTCAGTACGTGAACAAAACCTGGTGTGAAAAAAAGATAATTCAAAGTTTGGGATTGAATTACAGTGGAAGTTTTTCCATATAGTTGATGATGATTCAGGTATATAAAAAATGATACATATATAGATTATAAATAACGTTATAGTTGTACATACATAGAGTAGATTCTCTATATGCAATAATTAAAGTGTCTGCAGATATTCTACAAGGTTATTTGTTCTTCCTGAAAGGATTTACAAAAGTGATTTACGAATGCATGGACAGATTTGCAGTTTCAAGGTTTTTATTTATTTGAACTACTTATATTTTGTTGCTCATCATATTTATTTCTCTTTGTAGAAACAGCGGCAATGAAGCCAAACTGGTGGTGTGGCGCACGGGCCCTTCAGCTAAGCCTAATTTCGAGGGCCTCATCCATCGGCCCTCCTACAATCCGTCCACCTCAAACTATGACGCCCCCTCGCCCCCAACCCGCAGACGCGTTCCAGATGTTGGTGCGAGTAAATCCCCCCCGGCCGTGCCGCCTCTCCCAGCCCACCACCGTGCCACCGCCTCCCGCAGGCTGCTGGTCAACGGCACTGAAGCTGGAATGGGGGGAGGCGTAGGCGTTGGGACCCTGGGTGGGTGGGGGGCCCATGGGGGGTCGGCCGAGGAGCTGGACGGGAAACCGCGCCTCCTTCACCACCCTCACACTGCCACGCTGAAGGGGACCCGCGTGAAGGCATCCAACGGGGACAACTACATCATCTTGGCCCCCATCAACCCCGGAAGCCAGGTACCGCAGAGTGCTGGTGGACTGCATCTTCATCATCTCCTTCGTCCTCCTCATCCTCACCTCGGTCATATGGTGGCTCATCCTAGATATGTCTCCTTGCCTTTCATTCCCGGTGCTGATAGATAGAAGGACTGTATGTACAGCACCATTTGGGTTACTGCCCTCTCACTGATCTGTGCTTTAAGACATGTTCTGAACACAATGCACTTCAGACAGTGTCATGTAGATATGAGGTAATGTAGGAGCAGACATTAACATACAATATATGCAGCTGCTAATAATATATACATGTATGCCTTTACTATGTGAAGCTTTGCCAATATTTATTTCATTACACCAATGAATTACAGTTTGTATTAGAAAGGCAATGCAACATAACTTACCCTAAAGATATCATATAACATAGAAACACAATCTGTGCGCTGTGACTCTCACATCAGCATTTTCAAACAAATAGTTCTGGCATTTGTAAAAAGATATAACTCAACAAAAGTAGTAGTTCTTGATTCAAATAGGTATTCCATTGCTGGTCCATTTCTCCGAGTGCATATCGGGGCATGTAGGTAAACACATTCTAATTACAGAGCCAGGGCGGGGGTTTATATTCCGAGATTAAAGATTCACATTTCCGAGGAAAAACTCACAAGAGAAACTTGATTATTCTATTTGTTAAATGTCACAAGCCAATATGCTGTGTTTTCTGGATAGGCCCAATTCAAGGCAATGTTTCTTCAGAGTCTTTATGTTGATAATAATATGTAAAACCATTTTATACAGCCTGTACTTATTTTTTCATCCAATGACATCATGTATATAAGGTAAACGCTTTGATCATAACAAAATAAAGCACATTTATTCAAATCAAAAAGACTGAACTGAGTTCCTCAGCTAACAACTATGTAACACTTTGATACTAACCAATTAACAACCTCAGGCTAACCAACATTCAAAATGCATTTGAGACATTTTTTTCATATTACAATCTGGGTAAACCTTAGGTCTCTAAATAATTGCTTCTAAAATATTCTAACAAACTAAATCATTTTTCTGTCATATTTAGAGCAGGTAGTTAAGTGTTATTCTCTTAATTCTCTTCCTCTGTGTCCTTCTGTAACTTGTGGTGTGTGTGTGTGTGTGTGTGTGTGTGTGTGTTTATTTGTTTGTGTCTGTGTGTGCCTCATGTCCATCTTCATCTGTGAGTGCTTCTCAGGTTGGGGTTCAGTTAAGGGACATTGTTGTGCATGTCAAAGAAATGGAGCTGTCCCACATGACAAGATGAGATTGATTTTAAGAAGGAAGAACATAAATAGATTCAGAGAAATAAAAATATAAAGTGTAGGAGTGTACAGTAGTTTGGTCAGACTCTGGAAAAAGATTGCAGGTGCATGCCAACATAGTGAACACACATTCAAACCGCCACCACTTGTATCCCAAACAAATGAGGGGGAAGGGATTTGGTGTGATAGTGTGGCTCAATATACCCAAAGCTTGTTGTCTAATTGCACTGACAGTACTTTAGGTGGTAAACAAAGATTTTGGAAAGCCCACACTACAGACATTTATAATGAGAAGCTGGAAGAAAAGAAAACTAATGATACGAATTACCCTAACATTTTGTGACTTTCCAACCACTAGCTCACTTACTGTCTTAATCTGGACGACGTGTGATGTAGAGTCTAGCACAATTCAAATGAGCTCAGCTGTGTCCTAGACACTACAATTCAATGTCAAGTAAGAAACTTCACATGATAATGTCCAGCTTCATTCCCTAAAGACAAACTTGTGGCATAGTGACATTTTTCAATAAGGATATGCAGTGTGTTTAATGGCAACCCTGCATTTCAAGTCTCACGCCATACAAAGTTAAAATCAGAATTGTATCAGGAATATTATTACATGGAAATATCAATTCATTATTTGAATAAGGACATGGTGTCTAATGTCATTATGTCTTGGCTTTATTCCACTCTAGACGGAGCTTAGATGTCACTTTTCCTAGTGTTGAAGCCTATTTAATATTAATGTCATTTAATATTATTCTGCTTTCAGATCTTGAGGCCTGTTTACCAAGACAACCAGGGAACATTAGGTAAGACATGTTATTACTCGTACATCATTTTATTAAAGGCCACAGTGAACAGTGTCTTGGCGGAAAGCCTTTGTTTCAGTTGGCTTTGGTGCCTCTTTTTGTTGGCTGTAGCCCAGAATGTTAATCTACTTTTTTACTTAACTTTACAGGGTATTGTTATTTTAATTAATGTGATTACATTGACTTTAGGCTTGCCCCCCTGAAACAGCCTTAAATTACACTTTAAACTCAAATAAAACTTTAGACTTTTTCAATTTGAATCCAGTTTTCCCAATTGACTACAACAAACCTTTTACTGCTATTTTATGTAAATGTTTGCCATTTCATTTTCATTTCAAACCTTTATTTAACCAGATTGGTCCCATTGAGATCATAGATCTCTTTTTCAAGGCAGACCTGCAATGTTTAGATTTTTTCTGAAAACTGGCCAATATAACAGCTTAACATATAAATGATGCATAAACTGTCTTGTCCAAAAGGATTTAGCACTATAAGGTAAACACAAGTCGAGCAGAGGATTCTACTTTGGGGACTGAACACACTCGTGTTTTTTTTAGCCACTCCTTTTCTGTCTTTTTCTGGTAAGGATAAAGTATAACCGCAGTTTGTCTCTCTACCTTTTGTTGCTCTTCATTTTTGTGATTTTTATTTTATTAACAAACAAGATATCATTTATTTAGTGAGCTGCTGTGGTGTTGGTACTGTATGTAGATTTTGTTACCGTTCCACAGAGCCTGACTATGTTTATTTGTTGTTTCCAGTTATGGCTAAACTTCTCATAGCTCCATCCTTGTATAGGCATGCTGATATTCGAGTGGTATCCTCTCATCTAACCCTCTTAATAATAGATCATTACTGACACTCCACAGGTAGCACCAGTAATGATACTGGACAGTATGTAATCTTTGTCTTCACCCTCACTTGCTCACGTTCTTCATTTTCCACAGCCGGCAGGTTATACCCACAGCAGGGCTCTGGTCCACAGCCCCAGAGCAGTGCTGGTGGAGGTCCTAGTAGTAGTAGTAGTGGAGGAGGAGGGGGTTTCTCCAGCCGAACTGGCTTCCTACGTAGGTCTAACAACTCTAAGACAACAAAGACAGCATCCTCCTCCACCAACGCCGGTGCACCCAACTATCAGCAGCAGAATGCTAACTTTGCCAATTACCAGAACTGCACCATCGTCCGCTCACACACTCCACATGCCAACTACGGATATGTCAAAGTGGCTCCCAAGATCCTCATCTTCCCCATCTTTGTTCAGGTAAGCCAATGATTGGAAAAGCCAGCCAACTGTTTAAAGGTTTGATGTTAAGCTGAGCTAACTGGGTCCTGGTTGTAAATGCTTATTTGAAAGTCAGGCATAAGGTCAAAAGGATTGAGCTTATCTCCCAAAATCATACTAGTTTGGTAGAGTCAAAGGTCTGGCCGCTTTTAAACTGTGGCCGTACCGTACTGTAGCGGCTACAGTATATGATATTCATCTAAAACCATAGGTACCCATGATGCTCTAAAAAACAGTCAGACAAAACTCTGCAGAACATTTGGGTCAAATAAAATACTTTTGAGGTTTGGAGTTAAATACATTCACCTTTTTGCTTCTGCATTTTGTTTTGCAAGTCATGAGGGTGCTAAAGTATTTGAAATACAGTGTTGTTTTTGTGGAGTTTGTTTTTTGAGAATACAGCACTGTGGTTATTTTTCAAATAACCACAGTGCTGGTAATTAATATTAATATTGTATACATTACAAGGCAATGAGACTCTGTATTTATTCAGATGACAGTCCTTTTTATATTTCTCATATACATTCTGTATGATCTGTCCACCTTGTATATCTAAATATAGCTGTGTACAGAAACACTTTTCGTTACATATATTCTTCATACTATGGTAATCGGAATAATCTAGTTTCCTGAGGAGGAATAGTCCAAGTTAGGAAGCCAAGGCAAGTCATGAGTCATATGCTACCATGTCTTCATATACACAGGCAGTATTCCCATGCTACAGTGAATATCTTTTTGAAAATGTGAGATAAGTTAGAGCAATGCATTTTGCACCTCCTGCAGTATCTACAAATTGGCTTCTTGAGTTCTTTAAGTCTATTCCCCGTTTTGAAATGCAGTGACTGTGGTGGTACTTCCTGTTAACTCATATAGAAACGTGCAACTCTGACCCTATACTTCTCACAGTATGCAAATGTGACACATGCATATTGAATTAGCCCACCCTGTACTTGAGAGGAAGTCACCTCCTCCTGTGCTACAGTTAATCTTTAGTGTCATTCTCAGACCACATGTCGCCGCACAGTTGTTTCAGTTGTGTTTCTCACAGCAGTAAGACGACTTACTGTTCAGAAGATCATTTGGATTTTGAGTGCCAAAATGGAATTGGTATTACAACCTCAGGTTTTACTTTTTAAATCTAGAAAAAAACTATATTCTAAGATTTGTATCTTAGCACAATGCTTAACATATATCAATGATTTTGATGATTAGGCAATGGTTATCATATAAGTAACATGTGCTTGTGGTCATTGATAACTATCTCATCAGACATATCAATAATTATGAATAAACCTACTATGTTCAAAAACCTTGTTCCTTAATCTGACTGTAACATCTGTGTCATTGATCTTTTTCCAGCCCCTTGACCTGTGCAGCAGAGCGCTCATCTTATCTGAAGAGATGATACTCCATGAGAGCAAGCACCACTCGCTCAAGGTGAGAGGCAACAGTGTGTGTATGATGTTTACATATGTGTATATCCTTGCTTGTGATGTGAGAATATACATTCATTTCAATACAATATAAACATTTTTCTGAGCTGGTTCTCCGTGTAGAAAGCGCAGTTTTTCTTTAGCTCCTTCTTCAGTTTGCTTCTGCTCAGGAATTTCACTCGTTGACCACGGAACATCCAAACTGTAAGCAGGATATGATCTAAAACTCATTTTAAGAAATGACCCTGAAAGGTACAGGATTGGATTTTGTTGATATGTGGAAAGAAAATGTTATTTCTGCAATCCTCTTCCGAAGCGTTTCATAATTTGATTGATCCGGAAAGATTGAGGCTCTTTCCTCTCCAGCCTTTTAAGGTTGCAGGAGACAGAATGACGAGTGGCAAACATTTTGCTGGTTTGTCACAACCAGTTATGTTGCTTGTTTGGCCAAAATGGAAGTGACGGTCCATTGACCCAGTGCTGATCTCAAGTCAAAGCTTGTGTGTGTTTAAGAGTTATGTATGTACTTGCAAAGAGAAAGCAAGTGAGGAGCAGTTTGTGAGAGGAGATGTCTGAACATCTCTGAAGAATGTGTAACTGCTCTGAGCTATCAGACCAATGAGTCGATGAATGAATGAATAATTGATTAAAGAGCAGAGTGTCAAAGATCTAGCCGAGGGAGAAAATCTGTTTTATGTATCAAAGGAACTCTCTCAGAATATATGAATGATTCTTTCACAGTATTTTAAGCTCACATTGCATAATCTGCATTATCAATTAAGAATGGAAAACGTTTAATACATTTGTATCAAAGGTAATTATACTTCTTGTTTTCGAAGGTTTAAAATATAGATTTGTATACTGTAACAAGTACTTAAATGTTGCTGGTGTCAGAAATAAAGAAGTAGTAGTGTTTTATGTGCTTTACCCTGTAGGGTTTAACATGTTATGCTACAAAGAAAATGTGAAGTGCTGTACAGCAGAGCCTGGTCCGCTAATATAATCTTATCTAATTGATCAAATATTACTGTATTTCAAGCTAACATTAACCACGTTATTCTAACTCTATTTACTCTTTACAAATATTTGATACGTGTTCAGCTGCATTTTCCCTAAAAAGAAAAACTTGTGACCCAGGTTAAGTTTAATGTTTTGGCAGAAGCTAAAGTAAGAAAGTTAATCACACGAGGAGTGGAGATATGTTTCTGAAATTTGAGGTATTTGGAATCAGTGTTGCAACTCATGGAATCCTTTCTGACATCCAATGCTCTAAGAAAGTATACACATTCGAAAGAGAACAGAAGGATCACTTTTTGAAAGAATTAAGCTTTTGCTACAGTTGTTAATTCCCCCTGTCAGATCCTATTTTCTGTGCAGTGACCGCTGGCATGGAAGGTAATCTGGCCTCTCGGGGGTCAGTCATAAAACAAATATTTAACAGCCAGTGTTTGTCAGGAGGGAGTTTCTCTCCACTGCGTTGTGCGTGCTGTTTTTAATGATCAGTTAGTGTTGTTCCAGCTTTAAACCTTAACCCAGGAGGCTCTCACACAGACTCTCTTGTTCACACAGACATCTACAACTTTCCTTATGATATCTGAACAAAAATAATGAGCACAGCATTGCAATAAATTGATATAATCTAAAGTGACATTTGGACAAAATGGAATTTTAGTGGATTAAATAATGGCAATACTTCAAAGTGACATTTGGACATAACAGATTTAAGTGGATTAAGTTGTGTGATTAGAGAATAAGACAGAGATTGAAAAAACATTCAACACAATTCTTTTTGAAAGTGAATATATAAATACAAAACCAATATTTATCAAAACACACTATGCACCATTATCATTCATCATTCATGCTCCCTTGACCGGGATGGCTACCTTTATTTTACATTTGTTATTCTCAATCAGAGAACAAGGTTGTGTTTTTAAAAACGTTTGCACTCTTTTGTTCATTATGTGTTTGTTGTTTGTCTGTGTATGCATTTAAAGTGTGTGTGTGTGTGTGTTTCTCTGTGTGAACATTCTCTGCTGCTTGCCTTTCACTTGTCACTTTGTCCTTGCCTCTGTACTCTTACTTACATCCTCTTACACACACACACACACACACACACACACACACACACACACACACACACACACACACACACACACACACACACACACACACACACACACACACACACACACACACACACACACACACACACACACACACACACACACACACACACACACACACACACACACACACACACACACACACACACACACACACACACACACACACACACACACACACACACACACACACACACACACACACACACACACACACACACACACACACACACACACACACACAGCCTTACCACATACTGGTTTCATCTGAAATACCCACTCTGCTATCTCACCCTTCAGAGGAAGCCCCCGAAGCCAAAGCATTGTTTTCA
The DNA here is from genome assembly GCF_902827115.2 of Pseudochaenichthys georgianus. Lineage (NCBI taxonomy): Eukaryota > Metazoa > Chordata > Actinopteri > Perciformes > Channichthyidae > Pseudochaenichthys > Pseudochaenichthys georgianus. The sequence goes on along the minus strand of NC_047514.1, from coordinate 15,914,638 downwards.
ACCGTTGCCCATCTACATCAATTTATGTTATTTGGCATGAAAGCACATGTGTACAGAATAAGCTACTTTTTATACTCATACCTTAATGCTTAGTTCCTTCATTATTCTCAATGTCAGTGTTTTACTGGCATGCCTTGCTCACTGAGCCGCCTCAGAAGCATAAAGGCAGTCATGGGCTGCTGTGACGTGTTGCAAATGTCTCAGTCTGAAGTTTGTGTGTGTGGACTAAAAGAGTCTGTACTGTAAGTAATTAGATTAACGCTGCCATTCGGCCTCTTCTGCACACTGACAGCAATTCCTCACATAGCGATTCATCATCTTTGACGGGGATACTGGGGCTACTGTAAATAAGATTAGTGTCTTGAGTTTGATGGAAGTGTGGGAAGATACAGTATCAACAAGGCTACAAGAGCAGACATAGATTAAAGGACAACAAAAATCAAGTAATATTGAATAATGCCCTGCTATTAAACTAAATGAATTGAAAAAGTGTTATGACAGTATAGTAATTATAAAAAACTGTATAGGCTTTATTTGCAGTAATATTGATAGAAAGCCATTGATTTCTTGATTAATTGACATGACATTATAATTGATATGATAACAATTACAATTTTTCTAGAAAACCCGGCGCCATTGTACAATCTGTAAATCTAATTAGAAATTTACAGGGATACTTCAACAATAATCTTAATGATTGAATGAAGCAACAATATTTCCAGTCCAAAGAATTCAAATGTATTTATTGAAGTTTAAACAAATATATACATATGTATATATGTATATATTTATTTTCAAAAGGCTTATACATGTTTTACTAGCAGTTGTAACACTACATGAAGTTTAATCAGAGTTAATAAATAAAATAACTGATGACTAGGTCAGTATACCAAGGCACCAGTGTAACATGCAACAGGTTCCCAAAGCAAACTGTGGCTTTATGTGTTTGTTTGGCCATAATTGTGTAACTGTGAACTGCATTTCCTGTGTTGAAGAGGTGACAGTTTTGGTATGTGTTAGGTGGTGTTATTCACACCTTTGCAGATAATATGTGATAACTTCAAAGCACTAGTGAGACCTTGTCAGAGTGGTGTTTGAAACTCAGTATTTTTCTCATTTTGTCTCTTCATTCTCCTCCTCTGCTCCTGTAGGTCACAGTGTTTGTGTACAGTGACCTGATGCTGGTGACAAGAGAAGACGAGCCCGGCAGGTGTAATGTCCTCCAGAGTCCGCTGTTCCTCCGACAGCTCAGGCTCCAGGACGGTATGTACGCCCCTTTGTTGCACCCGTTACCAACATTTGTTAAAGTCTAAGATGTTAAAATTGTTAAGGTGACAAATGAATGTTACTATATCAACACCTTCCTTCAAAGTCCTGAAAGAAAATTGCAATATGTAAATATATTTCCAAACAATCTTATCTTGCAAAATGTAAATATATTTCACAATCTTATCTGTTACCTTGTTACAACACTTTAACAGTTACACACAAAAGGGACATGAAACACTTGAACCCACAAATTACACAACTAAAGATAAGCAGACAGCCCCGTGATTACAGGGATTCAGTTGAGCTTAACCAGAGGATATTTAGGGAAAGACGGCCAAGGTTCCTGATGCTTTGTCTTTTTATGTCACCACAGTGTAAACAACCATCTCCTCTAGCGCTAAGGAGAGAATGGCTTGGCTGTCAGGGCCACACAGAGCATAGAGCTGTCAAATAAATAGGGCTCCCTGTAAATATCTCTGTTTAGAGAGGTGGGCGGAGACGGGGGGCAAAGTTTAGAGTCAGTGTTGGGTCAGAGGCAGAGGAGAGGAGGAACACCAATATTTCTTCAAATTGATAAGTCCAGGTGGGAGAAACAATCTCTCCTCCAGCTGTGGGTGTCAAGAGCTGAGTGACAGTAAATAGGATTTAACAGTGGGTAGTGGTGTCGGGATTATGTGGTTGATTTAGCAGCATGATAGGTGTTAAAAGGATGTTGAGCTAGGAGCTTGTCCACTCTGTCTAGCAGAATATTGACTGTAATGGCAGTGTTCACAGTCATTGTGAGTGTAGGGGGAGACCACTGTGTGAAGTCATTGATTGGAAATGTAAGTACAGTACCCATTCAAATAAATGCTGCTTTAGGTGATTTATAGGTGTTTTATGGTATTTTATTTGAGGTCTCAGTACAACCGTCAATAGATAAAGCCCCCTAGATAGATAGATACTTTATTGATCCTAATTTGTGAAATTCTTTAATTTTACAGGTGTCATGGAAGCGTGACTACCCCTGATACCTTACAGTAAATCCATCACAGTATCCAGTGATAATATTGTTCTTCAGAAAACTATAGGTTACTTACGTAACCCCAGTCCTAAGAGAGATGTCTCACTATGGGATGCGCCTGATCGCGGAGCAAACAGAAGCATCAATCTCATTACGCCAATCCTGATTGGCTGGTGATCTTGACATCAGCGTCAGGGAATCCACCCCCTATAAGTAGCTTGCGCTACGTCGCATGCGTCATTCAAAATAAGCACCTCTTCTCGCTTCACCATAGCAAGGAGGGCCGTCTGGTGAGACATCTCACTTCATGTTACTCTGATGGCTGGGGTTACGTAAGTAACCTATCGTTCTCATTCATAACACTCTGTTCGATGTCTCACTATGGGATATTGTAGCTCCCGTATTGCCAGACGAGCTTATCTCGAAATTCACCAAACCAACCAGAACTTAACAGGTATAGCTCTGACTCAACAAGGTGCCCAGCACTGCTCGGGCCACACTAGGAACAGAGACGTCTAGCCTGTAAAAGCGGACAAAAGTGAGCGGCGAGGACCAGCTCGCCGCTGCACAAATGTCTTGGATGGAAACACCCTTGAAAAAAGCCCAGGATGTAGCCAGGCCCCGAGTCGAATGAGCACGCAGACCCGAAGGTGCCTGCAAACCCTGACTCGTAGGCCAAAGCAATTGCCTCCACATTCCAGTGGGAGAGCCGTTGCTTAGTAACGGGCTTGCCCTTCTGAGGGTTAGCCCAGGACACAAAGAGTTGGTCATTATGATGAAACTCTTTTGATCTGTCCATATAGGTGCGTAAAGCACGGACTGGACACAGCAAATCCGGCTGCTGTTCCCCGGAGGAACACAGCGGCGGAGGAAATGCCTCAATGTCAATTGGGGTACACGAACCAACCACCTTAGGTATAAAGGCAGGGTTGGGCTTCAACAACACTCTTGTTTGCCCTGGGGCAAACTGAGTGCATGAAGGATGTACAGATGGCGCATGAATGTCACTGACCCGCTTGGCGGATGCCAGGGCCAGTAACAGCACTGTCTTGAGTGACAAGTGCTTCATGTCAGCTTCTTCAAGGGGTTCAAATGGGGTCAGGTTGAGCCCATCTAAAACCACTGCCAAGTCCCATAAGGGCACCAGTGACCTGGAGACAGGGAGGAGCCTGCGAGCCCCTTTCATAAAACGGCAGACCAAAGGATGTTGGCTAGCCGTCTTACCCTCAAAATGGCATGCAGCAATAGCAGCCAGGTACACTTTGATCGTAGAGAAAGCTCTGTGTTTATCAATCAAGTCCTGTAGAAATGATAAAATCACCCCGACAGGACATTGAAAAGAGATGTGTCCTTTTTGAAGGCACCACTCCTCAAACACCCTCCACTTACAGTCATAGAGAGACCTGGTGGCGGAAGCTCTCGCACTCTGAATAGTGTTTATCACCTTCTGAGGGAGTCCCACTGTATTCAGATTGTACCACTCACGGGTCAGGCCCATAGTGCCAAGCGCTCTGGGTGTGGGTGAAAGATCGCCCCCCACGCCTGAGACAGTATGTCCCTGCGTAGTGGGAGCTGCCATGGCTGCCCGCACAGCAGCTGATATGTCTCCGCCAGCCAGTACATTGCAGGCCAGTGCGGAGCTATCAGGATAAGTGTGTGGTGTTGTTCCCTCACTCTGGCCAGAGTTGGGGGTATCAGAGCCAGGGGTGGGAACGCGTACAGAAGGCCCGGAGGCCAAACGTGCGTGAGCGCGTCCACGCCTAACGGTGCGTTTAAATCGCGCATTGAAAAGAACAGCTGACATTGAGCGTTTTCTTTTGATGCGAACAGATCTACCGCGGCTCTGCCGTAACGCACCCACAGCTGACTCACAATCTTTGGATGTAGAGTCCAGTCTGCATATAGTGGTGCACCTCTGGACAGTAGCTCTGCCCCGAGGTTCATCACTCCTGGTACGTGCGTCGCTCTCAGAGAGAGGAGACGTCTGCTGTTCCATAAGATCAGTTTGCGTGCCAGCATGTGTAACTGGAGAAAACGCAAACCCCCTTGGCGGTTTATATATGATATTGTGGTCGTGTTGTCTGTCCTCACGAGGACATGATGTCCTCTGAGAAAAGGCAGAAAGCGTTTCAGGGTGAGGAACACCGCTAAAAGCTCCAGGTAATTTATGTGCGCCCGCTGGAGATCTCTGCTCCAGAGACCCCTCACCGGACGACCTTCGTAAATACCTCCCCAACCTGTCAGACATGCGTCCGTGGTGACCACCTTCCGTGAAAGGACAGCACCCATAGGCACGTCCCGTACTAGAAAAGTCGGGTGCAGCCAGTGGCGCAGTGCCATAACGCATTTCACAGTAACCATTACTCTTAGGTTTAGTTTTAGAGCGGCTACCCAGCACTGAAACTCCCTCATGTGTAAGCGTCCCAGTCGTACGACCAGGATGGCTGACGCCATGAGCCCCAGCAATCGCAGGCATGATCTGAAGAGAACATGTTTGCGCAGCTGGAAATGAGCGAGACAAGCTCTGAAAGCTTTCACTCTTTCCGCTGACAGTCGGGCTGTAAAGGGCACCGAGTTCAGGTGTAAACCCAGGAAGAGTGCAGTCTGTGCTGGGCACAGCATGCTCTTCTCTGTGTTTATTATGAAACCCAGGTTGAGCAGGTGCTTTACGAGGACATTTGTCTGCGTAATAGCCTCCTGCTCCGACTGTGCGAGAAGCAGCCAGTCGTCTAGGTAGGTCGCCAGGCGAATACCCTGTTGTTTTAACGGGGCTATCGCGGCTTCCGTACGTCGTACAAACACTCTTGGACTGAGAGACAGACCGAAGGGAAGTACTCTGTATTCGTAACAGATCCCCTGAAAAGCGAACCTCAGATATTTCCTGTGTGGGTAATATACTGGGAGGTGGAAATACGCATCTTTCAGGTCGACCGATGTAAACCAGTCGTTTTGTCGCACGAGACGCAGCAGAGATGTGTGAGTGAGCATTCTGAATTTGTATCCTTTTAGATATTTGTTGAGAGCCCTCAAATCTAGTATTGGCCGAATCCCGTTCCCTCCCCGTTTGGGAACGAGGAAATACTTGGAATAAAAGCCGCTCTGACTCTGCTCGGCGGGTACTATAGATATAGCCCTCTTTTCTAGAAGTGAGAGGATCTCTCTTTCTAGAATATGGGCTGACTCTCCTCGGGCTTGTGAATACAGAATGCCCGAGAAGCGAGGGGGGGTGACAGCGAATTGGAGTCTGTAGCCCCGTGTTACTGTCTTGAAAACCCAAGCAGATGTTGTGAGCATCTTCCACTGCATGCTCCTTAGAGCCAGCGGAGATGTCACGTCTCTTACCCTCTGAGTCTCTATTTGTTGTGTTATGGTGCCCTCTAGTGTCTGAACACGGTGGTACCCCATTTCGACAATCCCCACCGACACTGCGCATGCGCGTGACGGTGGTGTCTTCACAACCCCAGCCGGCACTGCGCATGCGCGTGACGGTGGTGCCTTCACAGACCCGTCTATTATCCGCCTTTTGAGAGAGGCCGTAGCTGCTCTCAGAAGGAGAACAGTTGACGGACTGTTTATTGTTTTTATTGTTTTTCTTTTCATTTTTTTGAGCTGCGCCCTTGGCCTGAAGCCTGGATGCGTCAGCGGAAAATGGTTTATGTGAGAAACAACAACAATATTGTGACATGTGTTTTTGCGGACTTGAGGATGGCGTTGAGGCATTTCTCGAGGCAGCGGGAACACATCTAGAGCTGGGGAACCGTGGACTTCCAGCTCTGTCACAGAGGGGAGAAGGAGGGGCTGTCAGGCCGCCCGCTTCTTCTTCCTCGACTGCTGGCCGAAATTCTGGGTTGGCTGCGCCTGGGCTGCAGCCGGAACCGGAGATGTTCTAGGCCAACTCGCCCTCGTCTCCTGCCTGGGCTGGGGACTCGGGGCGGGCTGCGACCACTTTAATATCAAATCGGTCGGTGACGCAGAGATCAGGGAACAGACGTGACAGCGGCACAGCAACACCGAACATGGAGCAGTCTGCTTTATCCACCAACACAACACCACCAGTCCAGAACCAACAGCAGAAGGAGGACCCGCTCTGTATCACTCTGTGTCGCTGCGGCTCAGAGACACAGACAGGGATTTATGTTTTTCAAAAATAATCGCGTAACAATCATGTCAGGTTTTTGGTGGATTTAATTAAGTCTTGG